>NC_064851.1:97779793-97947293 GCF_024139225.1 Suncus etruscus | reverse complement strand
CTTATGTATGAACACATACATTCCATTTAATATATTACCATAGTCAATAGCCCAGATGTTAATTGATCTGAATCATTTAAGATAAAGTTATTATATCTTTTGACCCAGTGTGTCAAAATTTAATCATCTGAAATGTGTGCCCTTACCAATGTGTTCACAAAATTCCTAACAGTCCTAAAAGAAGAATGTATCTACCAGCTGCTAAATGTGACTCAGTTAGAGTCCCACCATTATTATGTGGGGAAAATTACTATTTTTAATGGAAAGTATTTCTTTGAGAATTTGGAAAGTTCTTCTCATTCTCTTACTGAATTATAATTTCCTGGAGGGAATCTAATATTTATATTCTATAAATACTTTAAAATAAAGCCACAGCAATAAAACAGGTCTAACAGTAAGTAGCCATTAGCTAGATTTTTCACTAAAATCAAGCCAGCTTAAAATATTAAGAAAATGGTTAGCAACTGATAGCTGATTTTGAGTTCCTGAGATAATATAGATATGAATATTTGGTAGCTGGATGTCAACTTGGTTGTGAAGGGCTATGCCTTGACTATTCTTATCCTACAAAATCAGGACTAGAATGTAAGATACAATACTTACTAATGGTGATTATAATTAAGGTTTTGAGCATTACTATGTGCCTAACCTCAGATATGATTAGAAAATGCAAGAGTTAAATAAAGCATTCAATTCCAGACTTCTTAAAATCCATTAATAGGCAGGTAAACATAATGAAATGATTAAAGCTTGTGATGAATATGGCAAAGGAAATAAGCAGATGGTTATATATAAAGATGGTTATAAATAAGGCAGAGGATAGCTTTGTACAACTACTCTTAATACAGAGGTTGAGTCAGGTACTTTGGGAAAGTTACTCTTTTTCTGAGAACAGGAGAATGAAGAGAAACCAGTTGTGAAAAATTTACTGAGAATGTTCTAAGTGGAAGATCAGCAAGTGCATAATTTTGAAGGTTTGAAGCAAACCTGAAGAACAGCAAGAAAGGAACTACCAAAGTCTACAGTACTATATATGAGTGAGAAAAAGTTAGTGATGGAGATTGTAACCTACCCCTTAAAAATAGGAGCTGATATTTTATGCCAATTGTATTTAGACTTGACATTGCTAATTAGGTGTCAGAAAAAAGCAAAACATATTTTTTGATAACTATTCATTTACTTTTAGTTTATTTGGGTGGATGATGGAACAGATCCAGCATTTTGTATGCCATTAAAAACATGATTATTTCTTCATTTTTTAAAAAGATTTTTAATAAAATTTTGTTTTGTTTTGTTTTTGGGCCCCACCCGGCGGTGCTCAGGGGTTACTCCTGGCTGTCTCAGAAATAGCTCCTGGCAGGCATGGGGAACCATATGGGACACTGGGATTCGAACCAACCACCTTAGGTCTTGGATCTGCTGCTTGCAAGGTAAACACCGCTGTGCTATCTCTCTGGGCCCATTTCTTCATTTTTTTAGTGGAGTAGAATTATGTTTTCTTTTTCTTTTATTCTTTTTTTGGTTTTTGGGCCAAATCCAGTGGCTCTCAGAGGTTCCTCCTGTCTCTGTGCTCAGAAATCATCCCTGGCAGGCTTGGAGGACCATTTAAAATGCCAGGGATCTAACCCAGGTCAGCCACGTGAAAGCAAATGTCCTACTCGCTGTACTGTCTCTCTCCAGCTCCAATAGTGGAGTATAATTTTCTAACCCACCTGTTCAGAATTTATAGATTTTAATCTTTGAAAAGACAATGCATTTATTGACTTGTCCTTTGCTCTTATGAATATTTTATGTACTCAGTTTTTTCCATGTTCTAAAGTCCATTTTAATTTTTATTTGTGGTTTAAATGTTTATTACAGGCCAGAGAGATATATTAGAGAAATAAGTGTATGCTGTGCATGCTAGAGGCCCTAGCTTCATTCCCCATACCACTCTGAGCACTGCCAGAAGCAACCCCTGAGCACAGTCAAGAAAAATTCTTAAGCACCATGAATTATGCCTCCCCCTCAAAAAAGGGTCATAATAATAGTAATATAATAGCTATAATTTATTTATTTATTTATTATAAGATTGTGTGTGGATAATGATAAGGTGAATCAGGAAAGTTATGGAATATATGTGGCTATAAGAACAAATAAATAAAATTATATTAAAAGATTATACATTTAATTTATATAATTGTACATATAATTTTTGGATATTTTTCTGAATTATTACTGTTAGCACGCATATTACACAATGGTTCTTTCATCTAATATAACTTTTCTTTTAGAATTATCAATTGAAATCTCTTACCCTTAAATTAATAACTCAAAAATTTTATTCTTCAAAAGTCTTCAAACTATATTCATTTTTCCATATAAATTATCAATTAGCTATTGTTGATTTTGATGTCTAAACTGCAACAGAAAAGCAACTATGCAATTAAAAAAAAGCCCTTTATTTTCCACCTAATCACAGCAGAAAATCTATCACAAAGTAATGTTTTCTTCTATGGGTGTAAAATGGAAGGTACTGAATCAGCATATGCAGCTGTTGATAGGTAGGTAGGGAACAATTCCCCTTCTCAAAGTGGCCATGTTCCCAAGTGAAGGTGAAAAGAGGACAAGAGGGTTGGAATAGGGGTAACAGACACCCACATTCCGTAGGAAGCTGGGATCTGTTGATGAGTTAGTGGGTGGTAAAAACAGCTTTTTTCGTGAGACAGATTCAACAGTGTTCATCCAACAGTAAGAATCATTATGTGCTCTGGTTTGGCTTAAAAGGTCATTCCCTTGCCTCCCAGTTAGGAGGGAATTAATTAGAAATTAATATAAACAAAAAGTGTGATCGTTTAATGGTAGTGAATTTGCTTGGTTGTGATTCCATAACTATCCACTTTACATTTGTGTGTGAAACTAACTTAAGTTTGTGCTTAAAAACAAACTCCATATTGTTATATTACAAACAAATTCAAATTTTCTCACTACAGAGCTTGCTAAAGTAGTATATCTGCTGACTAAATCCTTAGAATAAGCAAATAGCAGGCCAGGGACTTGTGGTGTTTTAACAGGCACAGGAAGATATGCAAATAGTGGGGATACCATTTAACAAATCCAGCATTATGTGTCACCTCTAAAACATTTATTACTCAGAGAAACTAAATGTGTTTCTCACCTAGATTCACAAAAATGTTGACAAAACATAAGGTGTTGACATGCACCTTTGTGGTAAGGATGCATTTTTTGTACTTATGTGTATAGCTCTCTTCTTTGCTGCCTGGTTAGAAACGAGCCCCAAGGGACAAAGGGAATGGGCACTGGAGGACTGACTCTGAACACATACAGAGCTCTGAAATCAGGACCTAGATGCAGAGGACCCAGAGAGAGTAACATGTATCTCTTCATTTAGCTTTTATTCAAACCATTATATTGTTCAATGTCTAGACACTGTGCTGTTAAGTTAGCAGCCAATGATGAATAAAATAAAAAATGTGTGCCAAATAGTTCGCAGTCTGATTATATATATATATATATATATATATATATATATGTAGACATATACACACAGAATGTATTTAATCTATTTAAGCTTTTGATTTCCGGCTGTACAATATAGGCAAATCTTGATCCTGCTGAGGCTGGGTTTTTAGGTAAGTGAACATGTAAGTGTCTAGCATACTATAGGCAAAAGAAATCTTTGAAAAGTAGTATCTGTAAAACACTTTAGTTTATGTAAGAAAGGTTAAAATGTGTTTTCTTCATTCTTAGCTGAGGTAGTTGGAAGCTTTAATTAAAAAAACCTCCCAAAGGGTATCAGGACCAAACAGATACATGATCACTAATAGTAAGCTAGACAAAGAGGGGACCACCTACTCTAGCAGCTCGGGGGAGGGGGTGATGGTGGGGGATATGGTTGCAGGAAGGGAACGGGGAGGGAGGAGAACCAATTTGGTGATGGGTATTCCCCTGATTCAATGTTAATATGTACCTAAAATACTACTGTGAAACATATGTAAGCCAATATGATCAAAATAAAAATTAAAAAAAAAAAAACTCCCAAGCAAGCAAGCTGAAAATAACAATGATGCTAAGATTTCTTTCTAACAGAGATTTGTGAAAAATCCCGTTAGAATCCAGGGAATTTCAAAAGGTCATTAATTAGGAGCTATTATTTAAGGAAAGCATCTCCATTTGTTATTTATTTTATTTTTGGGGTCACACCCAGCAATGTTCAGGAACTTCTTACTTTTTACTAAGATTTAATTCTGGAATGCTCACGGGGACCATCTGGGACACTGAGGGTCAAACCTGGGCTGGCTGTATGCAAGGCAAGCACCCTACCCATTGTCCTAAAGCTGTACTGTCACTTCAACCCCGAGAAGTACCTTTAAAGGTACTAGTACTTCTCTAATATCTCTAGTGGTCTCATATAACAGTCCTCTGGGACTTTAGAAGACCACTGAAGATAAAAACCTGCCTGAGCAGATAGATATAGGGCATACCATAGAAAGGATATTAGTCTTATAAAAAGTACTCGAAATTCTACCCCAGCAGTTCTAAAAGTATACTAAATGTAAGATAATCAGAATTTTTTTTGGAGGATGTAGTAGCATACCCAGTAGTGCTCAGGGCTTACTCCTGGCTTTGTTCCCTGGGTTCACTACTGTAGGGACTCAGGGGTTCATCTGGGGTGAAAGGATGATATTCAGGCTGGCTGCATACAAGGCAAGTACCCTCCTTGTGTTCTCACTTCAATCACTAAAAAACTTTTTCAACAGGGCAGATGGAATATTTTCCTTAAAAATGTTGATTCATAAAATAAAGAAGAGGGTCGGTCTATGTGAATGTATTTATGAGAAATTACCGTCCAAATGCAGATGAGACTAATACTACACTTGCAGTATCACTTCATTGTCATCCAAAATTAAATATGCACTTAGGGATTACTGAAAACACTCTTCAAGTGACTGAAAGACAAAATGTTGTCTCTGTCATAAGAAGGATCCTGTCGCGAATACAGGTGGGGGTGAGGGAGGAGGGGGCATTGGTGATGGGAATGTTGCACTGGTGAAGGGGAGTTTTCTGTGTATGACTGAAACCCAACTACAAACATGGTGTTTAAATAAATATTTATAAAAATAATAAAAGAGAAGACTATAATGCAGCTAGTATAAGAATATTTTTTATATTCTAAGAGCCATAAATACATAAATTGTGTATTTAGTTCCACTCATACTAAAAAGAGAATTAATAGCAGATTGCTTCATTGGCAACAAAAAATTACAGAAATTAAAATGCAAAAATAATTAGGAAAAGGGAAAAGGAAAGAATATAATGTTATAAATAAGACTGTTCATATGCGTAATGAAAAAATGGGAAAATGGCAAATCTAAAAATAAACTTTAAGAGTTCTGGCTGCTCTTCCTTCTCGGTTACATTTTAGATAAGAAAGCTCAATTAGGCCCCAGCTTATAAAATTATAAACCTTTGGAACTTTTAGAGGGATTTAATTCAAACAGCTTCTCCTGAATAGTCTATTCAATAATGTATAACAAAAAACAATTTTATAGTATTTGGGGGTAGTCAATAGAATTATTGTATAGTATCTTCTTATGTTGAATACCTTAATATGTCTCACATTTATCTTAACCTGTTTTACAAGGAGATTCTTATATCACAGAAGATACTCACATAGATTTTTATTTTATTTTCAAGAGACAGTTTACCATATATGCTTGGTGCTTTGGATAGAAAAATGAAATAAAAGGTAGGACTTTTCCAAAATGGTGAGATATTATAAACAGTGAAAATAAGGTGGTAAATATTATTCACAAATTTTGGCAGAAAAGAAACAACCAGCTACTTGGGAGTATCTATTTGAAAGATTTTTATATGTGAAGTGGATTTTAATAAAAATAAGGGAAACTAACCAGGGGTTGAATTTAGCCTTAAGCATAATTTAGATGAACTAGTTATGGATATGTAAATTTCATGGTTAAAACTTTAATAAATAACATGACAAAAACTTTAATAAATATCATGGCATAAAAGTCTAAAAGTTGAACAGTCACTGGCATGTTAATAAGAACAGTATTAATGGAAAGAAAAGAAAAGAGAACATGGATACTAAACTTGCTTTCAAAATAAAAGGACAGTATTCTTAGATTGACATGCTTAAATAGTAATAGTGAATGTTGGCCAATTCTTGGTATTTAGTTTGTAAGACCTGGAAAACTTGGTGCAAAAAATTAATAAAGGAAACCTTGGGGACTTGAACTTATTTTATAGCTCCTCTGTTTAATTATCTATCTAGCCAGGACTAGACATATTAACAGACTTAGAGTATTTTTAAAAAATTCAGTAATTTTATATATAAATTCCCAACAAATTAATTGTAATTTTGGATTATTGGTATCTTTTATAAGATCACCTATCACTAATGACACTTTTTTTTGGTTTTAGTTGAACTTAAATGTAAAATTTATGCAAAGAAATAGAGGAAAGAAAAAGAAAAAGTTTAGACTACATATAAGTAGCCAACTTTATGAGCATAAATATCAGGGTAATGTATTTAATGTGAAGATAGCAAGAATACATCATGATTTAAAAAATAAATAGAAAAATTGTTCATGCATTATAGGAATTCAGAAGACAAAATTTGGGGAATGATGTTTTTAACTTTATAGTTTAACCATCATAATTGCACATAAATGCTCATAGATTCTGAGTTTTTCAAAGATACCTAATATAAATTTTTGTGGTATCAACAGTCCCTTACATTTTTTAATATTACAGATTCTTCTCTGATGATCAGTTTGGGTTAATAATCATTGTGGAGCCAAGTCCTAGAAAGTCAGTCATACCACTTCAGAACAGGAGTAGATAATTGAGAGTTATTTCTTTGGCTTTATTTCCCACTGACTGCAACAAATTTTTCTATAATGTTTTGTACGTGATCAATCTAAGTAGAAACTACAGAGACAAAATCTTTTGTTTTAAAAAAACAATCCTGCATGGTTCATTTTGATCATACCCCAAGAAAGCATATCCAAATTCATAACCATATATCACATGACTGTATACATAATGTAAAATGATTATATTTAATGATATGACAAATGGTGATAATTTTTCTTCATCATCTTACATAATCCCAATCTCAAGTTTTAATTTTTTCGGAGGGCTTTATCCAGCAGTGCTCAAGGGTTACTACTGGTTCCGGACTCAGAAATCACTCCTGGCAGGCTAAGGTGACCATATGGGATGCTGGGTATCACACTCGGGTTGGCCTCATGAAAGACAAACCCATATGCTATCACTCTCGCCCCTCTATTTTTTGTTTTTGTGTTTTGGGGGTCATACCCGGCAGTGCTCAGGGGTTACTCCTGGCTCTAAGCTCAGAAATCACTCCTGGCAGGCTCGGGGGACAATATGGTATGCCTGGATTCAAACCACTGTCCTGCATGCAAGGCAAACACACAACCTCTATACTATCTCTCCGGCCCCACGCCCCCTCTATTTTTTTGGGGGGGGCACACCCGTTTGACGCTCAGGGGTTACTCCTGGCTATGCGCTTAGAAATCGCCCCTGACTTGGGGGGACCATATGGGATCCCAGGGGGTTGAACCTTGGTCTGTCGTAGGCTAGCACTTGCAAGGAAAATGCCTAAACTCTAGCGCTAACTTCTCTGGACCCATGATTCCTCTATTTTTGAATTTCTTTTAACATCTAAAGCTTATTAGGGGAATTGTGGATTTGGAATTTTGTCCTTAGATTTGAAAGCAGGTTTGTTCAATCTTTGAAATAAAATATTTGAATGCCTCTTCTCTTAATATTTCTTTTTCCAAAGATGGGCTCCAGTTGGAACTTCAAAGGAAAAAGAACATAAGGATTTCATTCATACAAAGATTCCCCTAATTCACACACCTTTGTTGTTATGCTTAAAGAAGCAATTACACCCAATAGTAAAAAATTCATGTCTAGATGTCTAAGAAAACAACTGTTCATAGCCAAACAAAACAATTCCCCACCAGAATGTTGAAGGTGGATTTTTGCCACTTAGCAGTTCTTGATAATATACAAATATTTGTAAAGTGAGATAAAATTACCTATTCTAACCATTTTACCAGGAATTTTAAAAAAATAAAATAACATTGATAAAGTACATATAATCTGTGTGAAATTACATTTCTATGTTTTTGTTAATACTTAGTCTATGGGACCGGCGAGGTGGCGCTAGAGGTAAGGTGTCTGCCTTGCAAGCGCTAGCAAAGGAAGGACCGCGGTTCAATCCCCTAGTGTCCCATATGGTCCCCCCAAGCCAGGGACAATTTCTGAGCGCTAAACCAGGAGTAACCCCTGAGCATCAAATGGGTGTGGCCCAAAAAACCAAAAAAAATTTTTTATAAAAATAATTAGTCTAGTAAATATCAACTTAGTGCTAGATTTCGATCTAATCTTTTCCAGGAGTAGAATAAGAAAAGATCTAATGAGAAAAACAGGCAGCTGACTTTTATGAGAGTATGCATAATTGATCTGAATATTTAAACTAAATTATGTTCTACCATTGTGTTAGATTAAGTTATAGTAACTTTTAAGATTAACATCTCATGGAGTAGGAAAAGAAGATGCTATGTAATAAATCTTCAGCCATGAACAAATAATTTTCTTTTAAAAAACCATTATTTCAGCATATAAGAAATTAGATCACCAGAAAATCCAAAGAATATTTTTTTGGAATGTTAGGCCTTGGAGCATCCATGTGTGGCATTTGGTATTACAGAATAGACATAACAGCTCTTTCCATTCTTGGCTCTGTTGTAGAGACTTTGGTAAAGTCACAGATGCACTTGGCTTCTCTTTTCCTCTTCACTTGAATGAACAGGCTATGCTGCATAAATTATTTTGAGAAATCTTTGTAATAATTAAAATATGTGTTATGCCTAAACTTTGCATACTCTTTCTATAAAATTCTTTACTTTAGTAAATGGTACCAATTGCTAACGCCAAAGTATAAGAGCTCTTTTCATTTCTATGTCCAATCATTCTTTCTCTTGGCTTTTGTTCTTTCCATTTCCTACCAATTCTACTGCATCATTTCCCAATGAAAATGTTCTTTTAAGAGCATTTGTTATGATCTTATCAGGATCCTGCTTTAAAATAGTTTAAAATCCTCTCAACCCACTTTCCAAGTAACCACTTTTGTTAATTAGTCCAAGGTTTCACTCACCCTCATTTTTTTTTGTCCAAGGAAGAGTACCTTCAGTAATACCATCTCAGCTCCTTCATTTAAACCTCCTCCAAAATTCTCCTTTAATAGGCTTCATGATGAAGCACAACAGGGAAAGTTATACTTTAGGCCAAAAAGATAGAGTGCATGCATGCTTCTGCCATTTCTACTTCTGCTAGTTGGTCTATATTTTGTGATGAGCTTTACTTTCTTCATTTATAAAAAGGCTATTGTGAGGATTATATGAGTTAATCATATAAAAATACCATATAAATTTTGTTCTTTTTCTCAAAACTCTTTTACTAGCTAAGAATGGTGTTCAGAAATACAGTAGATCAAGTTTTCAAGACTAAATTGTGGAAAGTTATTCTTTAAAGCTATCAGTAGATGTTAGAAAAGGTCATCAAGATATTTACGTAAGAAACCTAAATAACTTGCTAACAAGTTTTTGCCAAACCATTGCGTTTAGTAAATTGGATTCTATGTTCCAAGTAGTAGTCAAGGAGTGACCATGAAAGGTTTGAAAAGTGCCTCCAAGAGGTGAACAAAAATGTACTATTTTTTAAAGTACTATATTTTAATGTTTCTTTGGTAACATAATTCATGTTAATAAAATAGTGTGTAAGTTTAGCTATAGAAAATTAATCAATGTGTTAAAAATGGAAATTAGATCAGCTACTAATTATAACTCTATTACATGTAGAGTATATATGTACATATTACATATAGACTATTGCTACTCTATTACCTACCAAAGCCAATACATTTACAGTGTACATACATATACCCTCTTAGTGTCACAAACATAATGTTTGTTAAGTGATGGCTACTATTAATTTATTAGTCATAAATTTTATAGTGGAAGGGCTTTTAAATTTCATTCTTTTTGGTTGATATTTTATCTTCCTGCTGCCCTATTAGTCTTGCTTTCCAGAGAAAAATCTGAATTAGGCTTATTTTTAACTGATTTCTAATTTCATTTAATTAAGGCTTCAAAAAACAAGAGAAATTACAATTTATCTTAAACTTAAATTAATTCTGGCTTCATATTTTCCTTTCCCACAAATTATATGCTACAAGTACAGGTTTTGTGTATGCTTTGTTCACTTTTATCCCAACACAAAAATAAAGATTAATTCTTAATTATTATTTTTTAATTAAGGATAATTTTTAATTTCAATTTCTCCTTATAATTTTCCTGAACAAACATGTGTTTAAGTTCTTAGGTTTCTAAATATATAATGTAAGTAAATTACTTATTACAACATTTAGTAAAACAGCTAGCATACAAAATAAATCCAAGTGTCTTATGACAAACGAATGGCTAATAAAAGTACAGTATATATATACAATGAAAAATGATGCAGCTGAATGGAATGATAAAGTCATGCAATTCACTGCAACTTGCATGAAACTGGAAAATATTATGTTAAGTAAAGCAAGTTAAAAATATTATGTTGGGACCTGAGCGGTGGCACAAGGGGTAAGGCGTTTGCCTTGCCCGCACTCACCTAAGATACACTGTGGTTGGATCCCCCAGTCTCCCATGTGGTCCCCCAAGCCAGGAGTGATTTCTGAGCGCATAGTCAGGAGTAACTCCTGAGCATCGTAAAGTATGGCCCCAAAATAAAAAAATTATGTTAAATTAAAGTAAGTCAGAGTAAGTACAAATACCAGATAATTTTATCTGTGAACATATATAATATATATGTATATATAATATATACACATATAGCATAATAGGAAAAGAGAATGCAAAGTATAAAAAGGAGGATAATAAGACTATTTTGAGCACTAGGTAGAGAAATGTGACATATTTATATATATAAATCACAGAGGCAACAACACTGCAAGCAGGAGAGTAAAACTATAATAACTAAACATAAAAATGTGCTTGCTAAGGAAGAAGGTGGTGTGGTAGGAGGGAATCTGGGACATTGGTGGAGGGAATGTTACACTGGTGGTGGCATGGGTGCTGGAATACTGTTTATTTGAATTCAGAAGACTGAAATTCTATTCTAAACAGTTTTGTAAATCATAGTGTCTTAAATTAAAATTATTGTGTAAGTATATCATAAAATTACAGAGAAATGAATATATTAGAGTTCAAGTTTTAACTCCACATTCCTGAAATTTTGACAGACAGCTATATCGGTTTACTGCTTGCAGTCATAAAAGTGAAAGCCCTTTGATAGCAGAATTTATTTATTTATTACCAGCCCTTTGCTGGTAGAATTTCAGATTAATATGCCTTCAGACAAATGAAAGTTAACATGCTTCATTTTATAGTGAATACAAATGAGTTTTAGACTAAATAATTTGTATAAATTGTATAACTAAGTTTTAATTAGAAAGAGTAGACTTAGAGGAATAATAAAAGATTGTAGAGCACTTGCCTTGTAAATGTATGGCCACATGATCTTGGCATCTTTATAGTTTGAGGCTAGCAACTAAGCAGTCTGTGATCTCTGGTGACATTAATGTTTTCTTGGATATGTCACAAACAGGTGTATCTGAGCACCACAAAAATGGGTAGAAGCCTTGGCAAGTACCACAACCATAGCTTTGTGTCTAAAATAAGAGTGTGTTGCCCTGGTTACGCAAGTCGCACACTTAAAGAAGTGCAAATCTGAGTATTTGTGAGCTCCACAATCTGAAGTGTAAAGTCAGAGAGTACTCCAGCTTAAAATGTGTGACTGCTAATCATAGTGAGACGTGTGTATCTCCAGTTATTATGACAATGCCAACAGCAACTAGGTTGGAAAGAAGGAGTGGGAATTTAGATTTATCTACCCACTAATGTGGTCAAAACTCAAGATCTAGATTTTAAGAAGACATTCAAAAGAAGTAATTTCTAGTGAAAGAATTGATTCTCAGATATTATATTCCTCAAACCCAATAATGAATGACTTTGTAACTTTGTAATCTACAGCAATTTGATCAATTAAAAAAAGAAGGAAGATGTGGTTCTTCTAAAATCAAATGTATTATGTTACCATTCTTTGCTAAATAATGAACAAATACAGGATTCAAATGATATTCAATTTGAGGCTCAGTAGTGTTTTACTGTCATTATTATATTTTTGGTTTTTGTTTTGTTTTGTTTTGTTTTTTGGGTCACACCCAACAGTGCTCAAGGGTTACTCCTGACTGCTCAGAAATTGCTCCTGGCAGGCTCAGGGGACCATATGGGATGCCGGGATTCGAACCACCGACCTTTTGCATGCAAGGCAAATGCCTTACTTCCATGTTATCTCTCCGGCTCCTGTCATTATATATTTGAAGAAAAACAGGAAAAAATAAAATTGTGTTTCAATATTGTCAACCATAATAATTTTTTGAAATCATTTGCTAGAGGATCAGAACAAACTGAGGTTAATAGAAAATTTTATTTCAATAAAGGAGAAAAATCTGAAGATACTGTTGAGAAATATGAAGATCGTGACATTTTTAATATGTTAAATTAATGGACTGCAGTGAGAGTTCAATGGGCTGAGGGCAGGTTTTGCATGCAAGAGGATGAATTCCATCCCTGGCATGCAAGATCCCCAAACACTGCTGGGAGGGGCTCCCAAATAGAAAGCTGGAAATAGCCCCCAGCTTTGGGTGTGGCTCAAAACACAGCAACAAAGCAAGCTTAATTAAAATGTATTTTTGTATTTTAGTGAAGGCTTTAAATCCAGTAAAGGAAGAAACAGTAACTAGTCTAAAAGCATACATAAGTTTTCCCTTCAAGTATCACAGTACTCCTTAATATTGACAAATGGATTTGAAACTTACTCAGTGAAGCCTCTGATGCTTTAAGTTACTTGCTAATGTAATTGATCATATAATATATTCTAAAAGTAAAGCACAAGAGTGGAACTTTGGTGAACTTCCCTCCCTGTGGCTTGCTTGCCGAAGGTACAACCTATTTTAGCAAATGATATTTGATATAGGCATTAGCCATTATTCCTTTCAATAGTGCTTGAATAATATACAGAAACTAGAGCTTAAATCAGATAGTATCTTGAATGTATTTATTCTCTTTTTTTTGGTGGTAATATAGTGCAATAACTAAGAACTGCATTTGAACTGGCACGGTGATGAAAAGCTCAGGAACTGCTCTGAACATACACACCTACCTTCTTAAAACCACTACACTAGTTGATTTTTTTTGTGGCTATTTTCAATTTAATGAACTCGTTAAAATTTTAAACATGTCATCTACAGTGTGCTATCTTAAAATAACATTTTGCAGTTCAGATTACATGCAATTCAATCTAATTCCTGTCGAGTTTTTTCCCCTTAATCTTTTTGCAATTGTATAGATTTGGAATCTACATCAGATAGCATAAGGCCTCCTGTTGCAAACATTAATAAGATCTATCATTTAGGAACAGTTACTTACACTTTGTTTAATCTCTAATGGAAAGGATTTTTCTAAATATTTATGCCAGAACAGTTGTTAGAATGAATCCTGCAAAATTGCTGGCATACTCCCAGGAGCAAGGGGTTGGTGAAGGGGGGTGTAGAGATATCTAGTCTCTGCTCTTATAATTTTAAGCAGCCCTAGAATTTCAGGGAGCTGTTTGCTGGTATGAAGGATTTGCATTAACAAATATGTACTTAGAGTGCATAATAATTCAAGAAAAATATCCAAATAGCCACTTTAGTTTATTGCTCTTATTAAAAAAAAAAAAAACCTCTTCACTTGCCTTAGATTTAAAGTTAAGGAATTATTTACACTTCAGATACCTAGTAAATAACTTGTACAGGAAGACAGGAGCTTGTACAGGATGCATGAGGAAATGCCAAACTTATTCTGTACAAAATCCCTCTAGTTGCTTAATATATAGAAATGACTTGTTCTTTCCATGAGCTGCTGAGTGAGAGTAAGCATGCAAGGTTTAGACAGGGGAACTGAAATCTGCCAAGATAAATGCAGCAGTGTTTTATAAATTAACTTGACTGTCTGTGTGTTTGTTTTTACTTTCGGAGATTCTAAAATTAAGACTGTTCAATTTATCTTAGTAGTGGTTTAGAATTTGGGGAGTGAATTAGGAAGTGAGTTTTGGCGAGGTAAAATAGAGAAAAATATCCTTTACTGAAAATCTGTAGCCATTTTTCATTTGAAACTTGTTCTTATCTGATGAACTATAGTCCTCAACCCCTGCATCCTGTGGTTAAGAACTATGACATAGATGATTCTGGGATTGTAAGCTATTCATTTATATAGTAGATGATACAATAAATATCAGTAAACTTAGGTATGGAAGATGAAAGCCATAGTATGATATGGCTTGGGGTTTCTCTTAATGGAGTTCTTATTTTACTAGAAATGATCATTTGAGGCATCGGTCACATTCTCATTGGTCTAAAAGCAGAATAAATTAGGGCTGGATCTTTGAGGCACTGTGCTGAGTGTTTTGGTTCATACCATTACTATGAATGAGGTTAAATATACATCCACATGATCCTGTAAACCTAATTAGCTTCTAGGAATCCCACTGATGTGTTGAAAACTTGAGTTTACATCAGATTCTGAAGAAATTGAATGATTGTCTTAGAAATGTGTTCTGGGAAGAAAGACAGCATTCCCTTTTAAATGATAGTAAGATGTTAAGATCATTAAGATATTATCATTTTGAGGGTGAAATTAAGTGAGTGGATAAATTCAGGACAGTATTAAGGATACCATCTATGGGCCCTGTTTCTTGTTACCAAACAAATAATGAGGATCTCTTTGGATTCAAGGTGAACAAATTGGTCATAAACTGAAACATAAGACTAAACTTTATAAAATGAATATTCATATACTAAAGATGGATGAGTTTAATTACTGACCTATTGCCATTTGTCTACGTGTTTTGGTTTCAAATAAAAAACTGCATGTCATCAAAAAGAAATCATATAAATAAATACAAGGCTCAGTTTTGATATTAAGTTTTCAAAAGTAGGGGTCAAGGTGATAGTATAAATTAGGGTTCATGTAAGGCGCTTGGATGATTGTAGTTCCACCTCCAGCACCACATGTTTTCCTTTCCTGTGTAACTTCTCCCCCACAGCATCACCAGGTGAAGTTCTGAAGACCTAAGACTACTACCACTGTGGTCTAGAATGGTTGCTAGCACCTGAAGATCCATGCAGTTCCAAATCCTTAAACTCTTGCATTGAAGCACCAGCTAGGCTAGCCATAAATTGTCTTTTATTTTTCAGATGACATAATTGTCAAAGTAAGACTGAAGATAAACAACTAAATAAGTCCACAGTACATTGAAAGAAACCATATTATCTTTGAAACATATTTATGCATATAGTTATACATGAACTAAATATATGATATTTATTGAAGGTTATTAAATTCATATCATGTGTGCATAGTAAACAAGGTCACTATTAGTTAAATGTTATCTGGAGATTTCATTGAATTTAAGAAAAAGATAACCCCTGAAAGAATCTGTTTGCTTCTCTGCAGTTTGAAAATAATCAGTATCACCCATCCATATATTTAAGCAAAGAAAGTAGTCTTAATTCAAAAGTTATTGAAATATCTTGTACTTATTCTGTGCCATAAGAGAATATAAAAATTCCACATTAAGGACAGTTACCAGTGGAAGACCTTAGTCTTTTCAGCTTTTGATCCATCACATGAGATGAAGAAGTGTCTTTTTTGGGTATGTGAAGCAATGCCAACAGTTCCGAAGGCAAACTTTCATTTTAGTTAATAAGCACAGATAAATTTGTGCTGTTTGAATATTTTACAAGTTTTAAATTTTTCAGTATATTAAAAAAAACTTCTAATTCGAACATATCAAAAGCTTATAATTACAGCACCACTTAATTGTTGCTAATTTATTATAATCTACACTTCTACATGGTATTCTTTCCAGTACTGGATATCCTAGGTTTACACTTGGCTTTCTTCTAGTTTTAGATATTTAATAACTTCTGTCTAGTATACTGCACAAGTATTTTCTTATTTTGAATACAATATCTATTTACAGAATCCCTTCCCTTCCCCTTCTCTCTTAGATTTCTCTGTTATAAAGGACTCAGACTAAAACTCCTTGGGTTTCTCAACTCATAAAGGGAGGAAAGGGGAATTTGCAGCAATGACAGCAGGAGTTGTGTGTGTGTGTGTGTGTGTGTGTGTGTGTGTGTGTGTGCATTTGTAATCATGCATGCAGACAAGCGACTTGACCTATGTGTGTAAACCAGTGGCATATTTCTATCTCTTGTGTGCATTAGGACTGAGCAATCTATTGAGGATAAAATAGGTGGGAAAGAATTGTTTTCTGGTGGCTTTATTTCCTGCTCCCTGTGACTCAAGATTGTTCTCAGTCCTTAGAGACAAGGAACTACGGCTGACCATGGAGCAATGGCTCAAGTGTGCCGTGATAACCCTCCTCCCAACAAGCCTGGTTTTCCTCAGTCTAATTACTTTTGGCAATTGCGGTTATTGGGATTTGGTCTAGTGACTCACTAGAACCCAAATTCTCCCAAGCAGTCCCCTTTAAGAGGTAGAATTAATACTGACAGGGAACCCAAACTTCATCTCATTTTTACAGGGAGCTTTCCCTGGTTTATGACAAGGTTTGAAAAAGCTTTATGGACTAGAGAAAAATAAACAACAAGATTTCATGAAGATAACCACTAAGAGAAGAGCACATTATGACTGAAGTAAAAACAAAGTTCATGAATAAACAATCCACCACAAAAGAGCCCTTTAAAAGAGTTAAAGTTAGACTATTTATAGTAGTTTTGACTGATCACCAGTAGTCAATCTATAGAATTATAGATTATAATTTATAGAAAATAAAAAATGAAGGGGATGTTTCTTGTTATTTTTGAAGGTTCTGTAAACCTTTATGTTTTTTCAAAAAAACAAAGAGGATTTTATTACATGATATTACTTACCTGTTAAGATAAGAATTGTTTATTTTTATTGGCATGGTTGATGGTACATCTTCTACACTTACCTAATTTAATACTCTATTTTTTGCATAATTAAACAAGAACAATCACTATCAATTATGCTTTTTTCACCAGCAGTGTCTGGGATACTGAGACACAAAGCCAGTATCTGCTGAACCACTATCACATCCTATGCTATGCACTTTGCTTTTTTTTCCCTCTTAAATTCTGTAACTGAGGCCAGTTTTTGTTAGTCTTGTCTGCACTAACTAGTTAGTGCCACGAATTTAACAGAGCTCTGTTAATAAACAATATGAGACCATTAAATTGGCTTATATTTTAAGTGACTGTCAATAATAATGGCAACATCTCTTATCACATTCGACATACATTTAGTCATTTAACTCTCATAAAATCGTAGCCTCAGTTACCCAGTTGTAACCGTTATGACTGAGTTAAGGATTATCAAACTTTTAATCTTTAAAGTAACCAGGACTACTTTTGAGGAGGTCTACCCCAGTATTTCCCTTGGTGTAGGGTGGAGTCTGGATGCTTTTTTTTTAAGCTACCCAGGTGATTTTAATTTTAACTTATGGATAAAAATCCTTATACCAAAACCAATAAAGCAAATATTTGGAGTGGCGGTTACTGCTAATGCTCAAGGGGGAAGTAGTGAAAGTAACAGATTTAATGAAACACTATAAAGATAAAACTTTTCAGAATAAAAAAAAACTAGCCAGTGAAGTTTCTATTGTGGTGTGCAGATTACATAGAAGGATTCTGATATTTAACTACAAAATTATAGACTTTGCCCATATCCTCATGCCTAAGTTAATCTTCTCTTGGATGTGCTCACCATACATGGGAAAACTAAGTTGAAATTACTTCAAATAAATTGTAATATTCTGTTGTTCTAAATGACTAAATGCTTCTAATAATAAAAAAGCAATGTTTTGTTTAAAACCATCAATAGGACTGGAGTGATATTACATTGGATAGTGTGTTTGTCTTGCACACAGTCAAACCAAGTTTGATCCCTGGTACGACATATGGTACCCTGAGATGCACCATGACTGACCTTTGTGCACATAGCCAGGAGTAAGCACGACTACCACTCCCAAAACAAAACAGAAAACAGTCAAAAAGATAAACTTCATAAATATGTATAAAAGCTAGACTCAAAAAATGGAAAAACAGCAACTTGTATAATAAATGTCCAAAAAGACTTTCAGTTCATTTTATAAGATGGGAGAGATAATGAATGGAAAGAAAATAGAAAAATTAAAAGTAAAGTAGAATTTGAGGGAAAAAACCTCCATGACTGCCTTCAATTCTAATCTCAATTGTTGTAGTGGAGTGAGACCATCAAGAAAAGCCATGGGCTTTGGATGAGTCTTGGCTTGGAATCTCACAGCCATCACATATTCCTTGTGTGACCACAAGCAGATCACAAAAGATTACTTTTCAGATCAGTATAACAACCAAAAATAGAAAATATGTGCCAAAAATGCCAAATACAGAATCTAGTTCTTAAGGGCATTAAAACACAATGGCTATTTCAATCTCATCATAACACTAACAAGTAAGTGCATATGTAGAAATAAAATGTATTAATATAACTATCTCTGATAGTATGAATATAGAGATGCCATGTGGCATTTATGCACACCTTGGAATAACCTTTATTTATTGATTTTCATTAAAATATGAATTTCTCTGTATTATGATTTAGTGAAGATTATATTCAGCTTGTGAGGTCCCTTTATATGAGTGTACAACATAGCTATGAGAAAATAACTAGATGCTTCTTTTCTTACCAACATATCAAGCATATGTTAAGAAAACAGTGTTCTAAAATAAGCAGATCACAATTCTGTTATTTTATATTGTGTGGTGGTTTGTATTTTGTGGTTATAAAAGGGGGGATACTTTACCGCTTACTCTCAGGAATGTGCTTTGTATTGGGGGTATAATTATAAATATGCTTACCAGCTAGTTTCCTGAGGACAAAATTTGGGAGAGAATATAGAGAAGCACATTATCACATATTCATTTAGAATGATATTTTAAAGCAGTTAAACCTAAGCCTGAGTTCATGCCACTCACTCTAAAGGGAACAATAAATTTATTAGATAAATTGGGGGGGATTATAATATATAAAATACAAAAATTAAAAAGGAAATACTATTAAATTTTAAAAATAAGGGAAATATTATGTGCTCAGATAAATTTTCAGAAAATATTTATTTTATATTTATGTGATATTTATCTGATATCTGATAAATATTTATCTAATATCTAGTATTAAATATCAGATAAATATTATTATACATTTCAGACCAAAGTTGAATGGGAAGATAAAGAAAGTGTGGGGATTATTTATTACTGAGGCAAGACAATTATTCTATTACAATGTGGGGATGTTGCAAAGGTAGCTACATGTTCTGCGGATGGACTGGGGTTCTTCAAATTTCACACCATACTAATATACTTTTGGTTTAAGATAGCATACCTTACAGAGAGATCTGCTTGGAGGTAAATTCCACAATAAGTAATATACACTATATCTACTAGAATAAATAAAATGAGAAATAGGGCAAAAAGGAAACATCCTTACACCTTAAGAGAATTTGTCTTTCAATTCTGTAAATTTTCAAGTATTCTTTAATTGTGGTAAGGTAATATATTTCCACAAAAGATAAGAATATCTTTTTTCACTGGAAGATTTGGCTACTATAAATTGCAGCTTACTACCCTAAAGATAATTGTCTTCCCTAAAACGAAGCATAGTGTTAACATGAAAACTACAACTGAGAATGATATAACAGATTCTTTAGAATAAAGCCCTCTTATGTAATTAATCTTATTTTTATATATCAAAAAATGAGTGACTCTCTATCCAAGAACTACATTTTTATATTAATAAATAAGCTACTACTAGATTTTTATCTCATGCATTCAACTATTCATGTCATAGAAATGACTTTAAAAATATTTACCTTCTGGCTGGAGTAGAGAGAGTACTTGCCTTCATTTATGTAAAACCCTTAGTTCCATCCCTAACACCTTAATATAATAGATAAAAATACAAAAATTATCTTTGCCTTTGAAATTCTTTAAAAATTTGGTATTGTCACTCTATACTTACTTTCAAAGTAAAGACAGCTTCAAAAAAAGTTAGTCTCCTAAAAAGTAGAAAATCAACTTCTACATTTCAGTTTTATTTATTTTTTTGCCATTTTTCCATTCACCTCAAACTGGATTTTTAAATTCCAAAATTCAGTATGAAATATGGTATTCTATCTTTTCTCCTTTATATACATATATATTCAAGATCTATTGATTTAGTTCATATAAATATCTCCTGGTATAAACCCTTCATCAGTCAGTAACTGTCATAGGAGAGAACCTTCTAGGCTATGCTTTTTATGGCACAGGCTACTTCTGAACGTTCATTCCCATAGGGGCGCTCTTACAAATCTTCCCCAGATTCAGACCCAAAGGCAAGAAGGTCTTGGCAAAGAATAAGTCTATGAACTGATGGCATGACAATGGTTTTGGGTCACTAGAAATTGTGAAAGGTAGGCAATTTCATAATAAATTTTTTCTCAATTTTGACAGGTCACTGAATAATATTGATGTGACTTACAGTAAATAGATAATTACATAAGTTTGCATTTTTAAATGTTTTTCCACTAAACATAGTTGAATATGATAAATAAATTTAAGGGGGGTTCATGCTCTAATCCTCTAGTCATAATTTATGTTCTCAGATTAAAAATAAAAGAGACTACAGGGATAATTTTAGATCTAAATTTTTGCCAATCACCTCAATGCTCCAGATTAGGCACTACATGCAGTTTAGCATGATAAAGAGACTAATTTGCATTAGCCAGAAATTAGTAGCAGAGCGGGATGTAAGTCTCATGTATTCTACATATTAGCCAATGTACTCCAGAATACTTTGGCTATTTTCCCTCAAAGACTTCCTAGGCTTTCATGTATACCATGACCTATGATGCTTGCAGTTCATCAAATTTTTAAAGATCATATGGAACCCTACCAACTAAGGTAAGAAATATTTAGAATACTAGGTTAAACTCTTACACATAGCATAAAGACAACTTAAAGCTTTCAAATATATAAATTAATGGGAAAGTATATTTTCTAATACAATTGAGTTTTTCTCTAAAGAACATCCCCAAGAATTTCAGTGATATTGTAAATAAGATTCTTGCCACACACAAAGCAGAAAAACTCTTATAGGAGGAAACTTCAATCATATATTTAAAAACACTTGAATAGATCATACTTTTTACATGGGAAAAATTAAGATATTTTACTTTAAAAGTTCATATTATTTGAACAATACAAATGGGACTTCTTAATATGCAATGGAACTTAGATGGTAAGTCTTCTTAATCTATCTTCCACTTCTTGAGATGGAATATTCCATTCCTTTCAGTGTTGCTCAGTAAGTATTCCAGTGGGAATATTAGCAATATTCCTAAATGGAAAGGTCTGTTGGGCTTAATTAAAAAAGATGTATATTTCATATATTTTATAATTTTATTAGATACAAGTCAAAATACTGAAACCCTTCCAAGGTTGTAAATATCAAGTTATAAAATCATTTTAAATAGTAATCAAAAGTTCACCACCATAAAGAATATATTAGAAATGACATAAGGACAGCCATGAAAGGTCATGGGCATTTTTGTAATTGGAGCATTCAGTATCTTCATATATATCATACCATAAATTTTAACTCTATTGGAATTATGTCACCTAAACTATATCTTAAAAAGGAATATAGATTTTCTTTAAAACAAAAACAAGGCAAACATATATATCATGTATAATATAGAATGTATTCAAATCATCATTCTCCAAAGTATGTCAGTGTAGAGTGCACTGTTAAGAGAAGAAATATTCCTAACCAAGTAAAACATAATTTCAACACACTGTCTTGCATGATCCTTACCATGCTCTCAAAGCTAAATGATGTTTTCCTAATGGTAACCAAAGTTGATTCTTACATTTCATGAAACATAATACCCATTCTGATGGTATTTCAAGAATTCACTACTTGGAAAAAGATTTTTGGAGTGGTATGGGGAAGAATTGTGAGGAAGTGGGAAGAGAGGTTAGGAAAATATCCAAAATAAAACATTTGGCCTGAGATAAAGAGAGAAAAGATGATTTAGTAAATCATTCTACATAGAACAGTTTTCCACAAATTGTTCAGTCTTCTTATTAAAGTGATCCTTGGTCTAATCTCTACATAGAGTTGCTTAGAATTTGATGTAGTATTTTATCTACCTTACATAGGATGTAGAAGCGTCGTATTAAAAACGGTGAACATTTAACTAAAATGTACTTAAGACCTTTGGCAGCAATTTGACAAGATTTTAAATGTCTAAAATGATCAGATGACTAATAACTTTGTTTTGTTGTAGTGTGGCAAGGGTTTCCCCATAATAATTTGAAAATTAAATTTAACTACATGTTGTAACTTTCAGTCATTGCCTTCTTGGGACCTAATTTGTAGAGTATTAAATTCCAGGGAAAATTTTAATGGGTAAATGATTTAGTGAAAATAATGTATTTACAAGTTGCAATATTGTTCATAATTTATGCTTAAAGGAATACTAAATCATGACATTAACTCAATCTTAAATCCATTCTTTTATTTTTAATTGGTTTTACACAGAGTAGTTTATAGCTTGGGACTAAAAGATCTTTAAGAAAGCATTTTAAAATAATAATTGTGAATGTTTTTAGTAAAATACTGCAGTAATATAAAACTGAACAGTGTAATGGTATTTTAAGAAACAATTTTGATAATTAATGATAATTAAATTAAAACTCACAGGATTAAATGGTTAATATATATTGTTTATGCTGCCTCAGCATTTGAATTTATTTCTACAAGTATTGTATTGATATGTTGCTGAATAGACTTTCCCCACAAAATTTATGCATGTCTCTGTCTATTAAACAATGCCTTTCTCATGAAACCAGAGAGATATTATAGCAGGTAAACACTTGCTTTATATGCATCTAAACATGGTTCAATCCCCAGTCCTGCATATAGTACCCCAAGGATTGTCAGATATGGCCTTCATGCCCCCAAAATATGATAAGGTAGTGAAAAAGTAGATAGATGCAAAACTGCGTGTTAACAGACATGAAAATAATCCAATGATTCAAAAGTAACATTATAAAATGCATAGTAGAGTAAATTATTTTACTGTATAATAATTAATTTTTAATTTTCCAGGGATAGCCATATAATTACCAAGAGAATATCAAATTCTCAAAAGAATAAGTCAACACTTTGAACAATAAATGCCATAGCAATGACCAATAAATTTCAACACATCGAATAACATGTTGTCATTAAAAGTAATTCCCTTATTCCCACACTATTTTTTTTCCAGATATTTATGTAGGACTTGCAAGTTTTATAGACTGTGCAAAGGGTGTGTTATAATGATGTGTACAATTTCAAATCTTGCATTAATATAGAATCTAAGCAAATAAGACTCAATAGATGACTTCAAATAAGAAAGGTACAATAGTATTTGATATTTATAACAATAACCTTCAGAGATAATGTGGTTCTGTAATGTCTTTTAAATTAACCTGGGAATATTATACTATGTTTAGCATGCCTCACTAGTATTAGTAGATATTTAAATCTTTGACATGTGTCCTTGTTAGATATATATATACATATATTAATATAAATATATATAAATGTCAGTTCAAAAATCAGAATAAAACAAAAAAATCATCTCAAAGTTTTGGAAAACATTTTTGGAAAAATGGGGATCTGGGTATCATAAGAATCTATCAATGTAGCTTATCATTTCTTTATTGCATGATTCACCTGTAGCTGATTTATTTAACTCACTTTCTCAGGAAAAGCTAATACCAGCCGCTATTCCTCAGGTATCTCTAATTATCAAGTGAGTAATTCAAATGAAAATCAGTGAAATAGTAAGGTATTATGATGATAAATTTTCAACTAGCATATAATCAGGAACTCAGTATTTGAGTGTTAATAAATTGTGAGAACCACACTGGAAATGAACTTAAAGATGAATTTGGGTCTTTGATTTAGGGGGTCCTGTACTTAAGACAAAGTTTACTTTAAATTACTTTATGTTCTTCAAATTGCTTATTGAATGTTTTACAGTGAGGACTGTATTTTATGTCATTTCTATGAGCAATACATGAATCCATGACACAAGGAAAAATCATTGCATATTCATTCATCTGTAATTCGTGCATGCGCATGTTTATATTTAAAGTGGAAAACTGTCATTTATATGCTTTTCCTTTGATTTATGACACAAGATTAACAGCTTGCAACAAAGTAGACAAGTGTTTTTTTAGAGAACCAGGAAAATGTTGATTTGGTTGAGGATGTTGGTTTTATCTGCTCTTACTGAGGATTAATCATAGTTCCTTATATTTGACATCATTTATCATTGAAACCAAGTAACGTCCAAGGAACATTTCTGCTAGAACATTCAAGTGGTGATTTATAAAAATCTTTGATAATTATTTCCAAACTTTCATTTCATATCTAATATTTTTAATTTAAAATTTACAATTTTAAGAAAATAGAGATTTAACTATTTTCAAGAGGAATACTCTTAAAAAATATTCACTTCACTGCCTCTTGAAGGGGAAATATAAGAAAAATGGCTTATTTCTAAAATACCTTTGACCTTATTTATTAAAAATAACTTTCCTAGTCTCTGTTAGAAAATTTTTGATGTTTTGTTCACAGATTCCCAAAATATGCCAGTGTGAACATGCAATTTTGACCTTGAAATTCTGGGCATTTAGCAAGGATCTCTTAATACCCACCCACCTTCTCACCCCCCCCCCCAAAAAAAACCCAAAAAAACAAAAAACCCTGACTGCACCTGTCAAAAGCGTTTCGTCCGTCCCCTCTGAGAACGCAAGGGGTCGCCCCTCTCCCAAGATTGCACCAGCAGACGCATTCGCAAATCCAGACTTCAGTGCAAAGGATTTGGGAGTCACAAAGTACAGAAGCCCTCTGGATAATTGGAATTTCAACCCGGTCCCACCGGCTCCCTCTCTTAATCTGCTCCACACAACCAGAGGGCGCTTTAGCCTTGGCTTTAAGACTGAGGCAGGTCGAAAAGTAATTTGCCTTTGGACTCCGGGATTTCTCTCCAGTCCAAGATTAAAGATGCACCCCTGGGACTCCCCGCTGCCTCCTCCAGTCAGTCTCCCTGACCCTGGTCCTCGCTGGGGAAGGTGGAAACGAAACGACAGCGTGTGCCTTTACCTCCACCGCTTCTTCCTTTGTAAACCTCTAACCTCAACAGTCAAGAAGACTCTCTGAGCACCAGTAATCAAATGATTTTCTGTCCTCTCTGGGCTTTTTCAGAAGTTGAAGGTGGGTGGGTGGGTGGGTGGCGTAAGTTTAGAAGTGGAAAAGGAAGCTGAAAGCTATGCTGGAGCCCCACATCCCTAGGCCTACGCCTCAGTTTCCCCGCCAGACGGTGCTTGGGGGGTCAGGCGCGACCGCCCTGCTGGCGCCCCAGGAGACTCCTGGGAGTAGTGGCTGCAGGGCCAGAGCAGAAGGTCGGTTGGAGAAGTTACGAAGACGACAACCCCATTTGAGGCCAAGGAAAAGAAATGGGATGCTTGGCTGGTAGGCTTAGGCCCGCCCGCCCCGCTGCTAACGCTATCCCAACTGCACGCAGTGTGGCCGCGCGAGAGCCCCCCTGGGAACCCGCCCAGCCACGCATTTCAAAAGACAATTTTCAGGTGAATCAAACCTTGTCTGCTGGAGCAGTGGGGCACAAAGGGAGCTTTCACGACACTCGCAAGTCACAAGGCAGGGCAGAAATAAGCTGTACGCATAGGACCAGCAGCTGTTAAAGCCATCACACAAACCCTCTATCTAGGCTGCACCGCTCCAGTCCTCGGGGTCTTCACCGGGGCGCTCGGAGAGCGCTGAGTCTTTGGCTCTTGGGACCCTTAAATTCATTGGGGGGGGGGTCAAGGCAATAGTAGTTTTCCCTGAGCACCCGGGAACGGGAAAATTTCTCCTCCCGCCCCTCCAGTGCCCCTCAAGCCAGGTTTCCCCTTCACAGTTTGCAACCGGACTCCCATTTGACAGAAGGCATCATTGCACCCAGAATGGGACGCTTCTGGTTTATTCTGCTGCCTGCTCAGAGATGCCCTGCTCCAGGTCCCTGAGACGCTTAAGTTAGTGCACACTGGAGTGCCCTTTCCGTTCTAGCTATTACTGTACCCAGTGCCCGCAGAAGGACTTTGCAAGCCCATGCTGCTGCAAAGAACAGAAGTCATCCTGCGAAGGATGTCAGCGAAGGTCTATAGGAGTACCCCACCCAAAGTTCTACCCCAGGGGACCCATTTGGAAGGACCTGAGGTCGTAAAAGACCTCACGCGTGACAGGCAAGATTGTAACTGGAAACCCGACCCCTCCGGCTCCCAGAATCCGTTGTAGGCACTCTGGCCCCCCGGGAACGCGACTGGAGTGGGTCGGCAGGGGTGCGGACAGGCGAATTCCCCGCACCTCGCTGCTCCACTCGTGCGTGACCGGAGCAGGGGCCTTGGAGGACCTCGCCCATGGGCTCCCGGGGCCGGGGAGAGCTGGCGAGCTTTGTGCCAGGCAGCGGCAGAGCCAGAGAGCTGTCCCCACGCGAGGAGTCACGCAGAAACAGCGGGTACCGCGGTCGTGCCTCGCCCCCCAACTCCCACCTCCAAACCCCCCCCAAACACCGCATGTTCTTAGCCATCAGGGGGCAAACTAGCGGAATGTGCTTTTGGGGTGTTTGGGGCTCAAGGCCCACATCCGAGCCTCAAAAGGCAAGAGTGAATCCACAGGTCTGGCAAAGCAGCGAACTTTGCAGCGAACCTGAAGTCGAGAGCGGGCGGGAGTCCAAGTCTAAAGCGCGCGGGATCCTTTGGAGTGTCCGCACCCTGGAGGATGCGGGCAGGGAAGAGTGCAGAGCTCAGGGGAAGGCAGGCAAGACGCTTGCAATACCCACCCCCGAGCTCTGACCTCCTCGGGGGAGTCCTGGGGTGCAAGGGGTTGGGGAGCGTTAGCTACCGCGGTTTGGGACGACAGGGCCGAGCGACCCGACAGGTGAATGCGGCGGGAGGGAGCAAATGCGTTCAAATCCCCCCTGCACTTACTTCTTCGCTGGCGCCTTCCCCGGGAGGCGTTTTGGCTGCCGATGTATTCCATAAAGTTCAAAATGATAAAAAACCAAGAAATCAGTCGCAAGTGCATAGTAACCCAGTAATCTTTCCCCTCCTTGACTCCTTTGGGTTTGTTTTTGTTTTTGTTTTTGTTTTTTTTTCCTGGGGATGGTTAACGGTATTTGAATGTTTGAGAAATAGACAACGTAAGAGAGCGAGCGAGCGAGCGAGCCAGAGAGCGCCGAGAACCCCAAGCAGCGGACTTCTGCGCTCGAATCCGAGAGGCTCGGCTGGGGTGGCCAACGAAGCGGGTCGGGTGACTGGGAACACGACTATAGTACTTTCAAGGGCTCCGAGCCCTGAGTGGCGGCGGCTCCGCTAGAGTGGCTGTCAGTGCCGCGAGCGAGGGTTCTCGGAGCAGCGAGCGGCCTCGCCGGGGCGGCCGCAGGTAGCATGGTGCGCAGCGGCACCGCGGGCGGGATCCTGGCGTGCGGGCGTGCGGGCGGGCGGGCGGGCAGCGACGGCCCCGGGTGTTCAGAGGTGGTGGTGGTGGCGTTGGCGGCTGCGGCTGGGGCCCCGGGAGCGCAGGGGAGCGGGCGCAGTGGGCACCGCGGCCATGGCCAAGGGGGTGGCGGAGGAGACCCCGAGTTGCTTGCTTCTGCTGTGCGCGAGTAGGAGCCGCTTCAGTGTCGGGCAGGGCTTGCTTGAGCACCCCAGAAGGGAGGAGGGAGGGTGGGAGGGAGGGAGGGAGGGATGGGGCTTGGGAGGGGGGGAGAGCAGTGGATGGATGGCTGCAGGGGGCGGGGGAGCTCGGGGGGCGGGGAAGGAAACGGCTGGAGCCACAACCCTGAGCGACCTCAAGAACTTTCAATTTCAAGAGGCAAAGAGGGAGCTGGAAAAGTACAGGCGCCGCGTTTTGGCAGAGGGACGGGAAGAGGCGCCTAAGGGGTCCTGGGTCTGCAGCCGCGGAGCATCTCTGGACAAGGCACAGAAGGCGCTAGAACCCGAGCTGCCCGGGGAGGCTCAGCGTGCGGAGAAGACAGAGAGAGAGAGAGAGAGAGAGAGAGAGAGAGAGAGAGAGAGAGAGAGAGAGAGAGAGAGAGAGAGAGAGAGAGAGAGAGAGAGAGAGAGAGAGAGAGAGAGAGAGAGAGAGAGAGAGAGAGAGAGAGAGAGAGAGAGAGAGAGAGAGAGAGAGAGAGAGAGAGAGAGAGAGAGAGAGAGAGAGAAAGAGAGAGAGAGAGGGTAGCTCCCGGGGGAGAGAGATGGGCGCGCTGGGGCAGGGAAGGAGCAGGAGCAAGGGCCAGACCCGTGTCCTCCTCCCCACCAACAGGATCCGCGGGTCTGGGCTTCTCAGGGCGCACTCCGCTCTTGGTGGCTGTGCGCCCCACGTCCCCATCTCAAGAGCCCGCAGAGGGTCAGCTGGCCTGGGAGCGCCTGGCCCTTTGCTGTATGGGAAGGGGGGAAATCTCTAGGGGGCTGAGGGCAGCGGGCTCCCCCATCCAAACCCCCGCCCCGTATACTTGCATCCCTCCTCTGTGGCTTTTCGAGCCCCTTCCCTCTTTTCTTTCTTTCAATAAAAGTAGCTTCTTTCCGTGGGACTCGGATTCGGGAGGGTGGTCCTGGGAAACCTCAGTGACCGCTCTGGGTCAAGTCGGCCAGAGTTACCTGCCCGGGGAAGGGAAGACCCAGAGGTGGGCTCTGTCAGGATTATCCCTTTGGAAATGCAGCTGCGCTGCGGCTCTTTCCCAAACTCTGCTTTGCAGACTGAGGCTTGGAAGATTCCTCCCCCAAACTCGGGCAGTTTGCTCAGTTTGCTGCTAGAAGCTCCACTGCCCTTCCACCGTCCCTCCCTTCTTTCCTCTCTTTTCCCTCCCTCCTTTCCTCTCTCTCACTCTCTCCCTCCCTCACCCCTCTCTCCGTCTGTCTGTGTCTCACTCCCCTTCTCTTCCTTCTCTCCCTTCTCCTCTTCCTCTACCTCCTTGCTCTTTCCTTTCTAAACTCTCCTTTCTTCTCGTTTCTGCTTTCCTTTCTCTTCTTTCTCCTCTACGCTCAAGTCTTCTTTAGAGGATAATTTTGTGCAATCTTGGCTTTTATCTGTGGGACCGGGAATGATATTCATCAAGATCTTTACCAGTCTTGAAGCAGGACAGGAGGGCTCAAGACGTCCTCCTCTTCTCAATGCAAGTGGGGCCCAGTGGCAATGGTATAATATACTTCCTTCACCCAAGGCTGGGAGAATTGAGAGCAGTCTCTTTAGATCTGCATGTATAAGATTGTTGGTAATGACCTCGTTTTATTCCACCTTCCTTTCTTCCACATTTCAGTAGCACAGTGGATGTACTTCTAGTAGCTGCTGAAATATTCCGTTGAAAGTATAAGTCCCTCACATTATTTTAATATAAAAATTGTTCTCTCTGTTGCAACGAGGGACTGCATTTGGCATTACTACTCTTTCGTACAGCAAACTCTTCTGAGGGTCACTTTGAAAGAGCTTTTGGTTATGGGACACCATAGCTAAATAAAACACCAAAAATCTTGACGGGGTAAACAAGATTGTATTTCTTTTCATTTCATTTGTAATCCTCCTACTGGATTGCCTTCAATTTATGTGTTGAGAACTGAGTGGAGAAAGAGCAACAAAATTGGCAATTGATACTCTGTTCATCCCATTTTGCAAATTTGCAGTGCTTCAGATGGTTACATTGCTCTGAAGTCTTCTGTGGAGATGCTGTTACACATTCCAGAAAGAAAAATGGATGAGGATCTGAGATTGCAGAGAATCAAAAGGAAGAAAGCATCAATCTGCATTCAAAATGCTGAAAGTTAGAATTTGCCAGGCTGATTATTCCATTGCTAATTCCTTAATTTAATTATGAATCATCTCTTATCTTGCAGACTTGTATTGGGAATCAGAAAGTAGGGATCTATTTTTTGTTCGTTGGTTTTCGGGACTTTTTATTTTGGAAAAGAAAACAAGTCTATTATTTTTTCTTTGTGACTTATTTTCAAAGAATTCTCATTCTCTCTCTCTCTTCTCTCTCTGTCTCTGTCTCTCTGTCTCTGTCTCTCTCTCTTTCTCTCTCTCTCTCTCTCTCTCTCTCTCACACACACACACACACACACACACACACACACACACACACACACACCCCTACTTCTTTTTTATCCATTGCATAAGATTCACTTGTAAATGATTGAGATTTTCACTTTGAACCAGAAAGTAAGTGTTAGTAAGGCAATTCCAATAACGATTATCCCAAAAAGAAGCTACTCTATTTTTTTGTTCCTGTCCTGTTAGCTTTGAGTTCCTTCTTACTTAATACCTCAGATCCTGAATATCTGCACCATAAAACATGGGGGATTTAAAGGCTGTGGGAGGCTCCCTTTGAAAAGGACTCCAGAGACAGCCTTTCTAATCCAGGACACTTGAGCCGGATGGGCTGAGATTGCAAAAGGGATGTTAAAAAGCAATTTGGTGAACAACTTCAGGGAAATAAACACTAAGAAAGACATTAACTTTTCACTGTGTGTTGTGTAGACATATGTTAGCTTGGATGAGAACAGGAATGGCAGTGTAAATAAATAAACAAATAGTGAGAAGCTGCAGTTCTTGAGCCATCCTCAAAAAGAAGTACTAGGCACAATGGCCTGGAAAAGCTTGTCAAGTGCTGTTCTGAGTGAACATAAGGAAAACATTAAATAAATGGCGAGTGTATTCTTTCTCTCTTGACATTATGCTTTAGAATAACTTTTTCCTGATCCAAGTTACCGTGCTATTAAATGCATGTTTACTTGCCTGGCTGAGGCTTACATTCCCTCAATTGTCCTAGCAGCTTATGGAAACCATGCCTTGGCTTATTTTATACAACACAGTTACTCCTCCCCCGCTCCTGCCTCTTTTTTTTTTTTTTAATCAAGAAAGCAGCACTCACAGAAGCCTGTGGCTGCCAGTGAATTCTAGGGTCCAAGCCTAGAGCAAATTAAAAACCATAAGCTCAGCATGGAAGTCAACATTTGCTTGTTATTTTTCACTAGAAATCATTAAAGTCCCAGCGAGTGTAAGAGAATCAGACCAGAATAGTTTGTAATATGGCAAGACTAGTTTAAAATCTGAGACTAGTTCCTGCACCTACTTCTCTACTCTTTCCTCCCTCTTATACTAAGCAGTGTCAACAGCAACACATTTTTATCCACTGGAGCGGTGACACTTTAAGGAAAGAATATGAAAGTCATATTGTTGAATCCATACTGCAAATATGTGAAAGGGGGTGTGTTTGAGAAAGAAAAAGCAAGCCCAATAGTTTGGAATGGGATAGAACTAGTAGTGATGAGAGATGTTTGGCAAAGTTTAGGCTGACATCAGTCATTCTACCACAGAGCTGACATGCAGATCCTGAAAATGCTCAGTTCTCCAGTTACTCAGGTCTGGAGGCATCTGAGTGAGTAAATCAACAGGGCACTGCTGGCTGAATCTGTGTAACTGACAGAGCTAGAAGACATCCCTGAAATATAGAGCAAACAACAACATGTAAAAGTCACTGCAATTAGCAGCTGAAGGACAACTACTATTTTTAGAGAGAGAAATAGCAGAGACAGAATTATTACAGGAATTCAAAAATGATAAAATGTTTATGTAGCATTAAGGCAATGAGAAAATCAAGACTCATGATGGATTACTTTCTTTCAACAAAAATTCTTCCTCCCAAATGTAGTTATGGGTCACTTATAAAACTGTGCTAAGCCTGGACTGCAATGCCTATGTAAAAATATCCTTTAAGAAATCAGTTAATTGAACTGTTTTTAAGAGTGTATACCCAAATATACATAATATAAACAATTTGATATCACAGAAAAATTTGATGATAGAAATTAAGTATTAAGAAATAAAGTATTTTAATAAATGGGACACTAGACTATAGACTGACAATGTAGAATTAAGGTAAATTCTTGCTCTGTTCTATATCTGTTGTATTTCAGTTTTCTTCTGAAAATGAGAGTACAGCAAAATGACCTCCAAAGTTTATTTCAGTTCTGAAAATAATGGTAATATCCACAAAAAAGGCACACTTGTAATTGCAAATATCAAAGCTATTTCTAGTAATGTGACATCACAGCTTTCATTTACGGAATTGTGTTTAATTGAATGGCCCCAGATTTAGAAATCTGCTTTCAAACTTGTTGTTTTTCTGGAAATGCCTAACCCATTACAAGAATCCTAGATGACTCTCACTTAGCAAAATAAGTCCAAGACTAGTATAATTTTTCTAGATGTTTATAGACTTTGGGCCAAGGACAACCAGATTTTAAACCTCAGACTATGGGCAGGCTTCTAGAAAGAGTATGGAAACAAACTTTTCCATATTGGGGATGTTCATACTATCTCATGTTGATATCAGGAACTAAAGTCATTGGTGAGATAAGGTAGGAACATGTATTTTATATAATGAAGACTTTCCTTTGTTATTTCTTTTTTTCCCTTCCCATATCTTTGGATGAAAATTTAGATGCATGTCTTCCTTTTTTTCCAGGCACTTTTTTTTTTTTTCAGAAAGTCAACAATGAAGCTTGAGTAGCTGTGGTCTTAGCTGAAGTTTGAAGGATTGCTCTCAAACACATAAAAATACTATAAGGTGAAGCATGTAAAGTTAAGTCAAGTCCAATTCATTAACAAATTGTGTTTGTTTGCAGTGGCATTTGCATAGAGAAAATTAAAATAGCTTTGAAAGTCAGTATTTTATAAATGAGACAACTAAAGCCCCAAAGGTAAAATCACTAGGCTAAGCTTATATAAAAGCAATCTGCTTATTTAATATTAATTTCAGTGGCTATTGTTCTTCATCTTCTTGGACCCTAATAAACTGGTTTCATTGGGCAAATAATTTTAACTTTCCTTTGCTTTCTGCTGAGTTAAATCAATGGGGAGATTAGCAAGAAATCAAAACAGGGAGGAAAAGCAATTCTGTTTCCTTTCTGCTTTGATATTTTGGAATAACTATCTCTTGGGAGACTGCAGCTTTATCAATGAGCCCTGTTCGTAAGGGTCATAAATGGAGCCTGGTTTACTATACTCTTGATGCTCTTTAGATATCAGAGTTTAAAATGACTTCCAATTATTTTAGATTACTGGATGCCTCAATTTTGTTTTCTGTTGTTTTACTATGCTGCTTTATTTAAATTATCCTTTTATAGAATAATTCTCCAAAACTTCTTTTTGAATCCACATGTGATACATACCTTTCAGAAATGGACACAAAATGAGATTTCAAACACAAAAATTTAAAGATGACATTAATCTTTAAGGCCCATCTAGACTAAATCACCTTTTTTCCTGTTAAGTTTAAGATAAAAAGTCCATTAGTAGAAAAGAAAGTGAAAGGTGGCAACTAAGAAAAATTAGCCATTCTTTCATCATACAAATGCTTATTGATTGAGTTCACTATACTTCCAGAAATAGCTCTATGCATGACCTTTAATACAAGACTGTTGAAGGCATGACTTTATTATCAATATGGGCATACTTATTAAAGGCAATGATATAAATTGAAACAGAGGTAAAATATAGTAGCAAGTCCAACAACAACCACTAGGGAACAATTCTTCAAAAACAGCTATCTGGATGTAGTTATGAATATAGATGTGTATATATATAAAATGAAGAAAAATGGGATTTGACTATTGTGTGCCTAGATCAGTTGATTTTCTTATATATTTTCATCAGAACCCCAGAAAAGTTTTCAATTCAAAGTGCAGTCCACATAGTGCAGTTTAGTACATATAGGGACTATAGAAAACAATCACTAAATGTGAAGATGAAATGTAGCATATCTCAGTTGTTTTTTTTTTTTTTTTTTAGTTTTTGGGCCACACCCATTTGACACTCAGGGGTTACTCCTGGCTATGTGCTCAGAAATCGCCCCTGGCTTGGGGGGACCATATGGGATGCCGGGGGATCAAACCACTGTCCGTCCTATGCTAGCGCTTGCAAGGCAGACACCTTACCTCTAGCGCCACCTTCCCGACCCCGCATATCTCAGTTTTAATAAGTATATAAGTACATATGTACAATATGAGTTTTCAAATGACCCAACTGACAATTGCACAAACTACTAATAAATTTCAGTAACTACTTTAGATCAGTTGATTGAATTTCCTTAGATGGGGGGGGGAGAGACAGAGAAAATAAGTTTTCAAGAGAGAACACAGGTTTCTTTAGAGTGCAAAAGGCAGAGAGAGGTACTTAAATGAAAGCATGGGCTTGAAAGAGTAGATCTGTGTATAAGGTATTTAAAAAAAGATTGAAGCTGTATATGGGACTGATTATAAATCTCCACATGGATAGGGCACAGCAACTTTCTTTGCTTTAAGCTGACCCAGATTCAGAGGTGGAGGAATAAACTAGTCTATCTTGTTTTGTGGAGGTGAGAGGCCATGGTTGATTGCCTGGTTGCGAGGGAGGCAGCCATACTCCAAGGGTGGTATCAAACCACCTTCTGAAACAATCAATGTGTCTCAGTATTGGCCATGTGGGAGTGTTGTTAATGGCTGATAGCTCTGTGGGGATCTATGTAAGTTAATGATTTGACCAGTGACTGTAGTTAGACTGTGGGTGGATTCCTCCTAAGTAGAAAAAATTACATTTAGTTTCTTTTATTTCCTAGATGTGCCTAAATATATTTAGTTTTTCCTGATAGAAAAGAAAAGGTAAGTCTGCTTATGTGTCTAGTCCTCTCATGGCCTCGCTCTACCCCATGCGATCCCAGCCTTACACAGTATAACTTTTCTTTCCAACATGTTCTTTTCAGTATTTTGTGCACTCAACCTTACTTAAAGTCCCCTACTGAGTTTCATTCATTCTGTGTTCCTGTCCTCTTCAAGTCATTAGTTCCCTATTCTGAATGAAACTAATCTTAACTCACTTATTAGTTATAAAGGATTAAAAGTTTTTCCCTTTATACTTTTATTCGACGTCCACCTAATAATTTTTTCTAGCACCATATCTTAATTTCACATCGTCCTATAAGGTATGCCTCAGGTGATGTGGGACATAGAAAAGGCTGGCTGATGAGGACAGAGAGACAGCATGGAGAAGAACATGTCATTTGCCACTGTGTAAATGTTGATATCTTATACCACTTATCAGAGTACCACAAAAAAATGATCCCTGAGCACTGCCAGGTATTGCCATCCCCCCAAAATACCCACCTCTCAAAAAAAGAAAAGTATGAAAAAGCTTTGGTTGGTTAGTGATTCTGACATTTGAATCTTGCTTGCACTTTTTCCAGTTTGACAGGTGATATTCTGTGTTTATAGTGAGATGGCCATAATAGAATTTTCTGGAAAAAAGAAAAAGAGAGGGAAGCAAAAACTTTGCACATAGAAAACACACATCTGTTATATAATACATGTAAGAAAACCCCTTAAACTCAATGGATTAAAATTGAAGAAAAGTATCTGTAATAGAGGAAGGCAGTGGGTAGTAGTAAATGAAGGTGAGGGTAGGAGAGAAACTGGAGATATTGGTGGCAAATAATATGCTCTGGTGAATGAAATGGGTGATAAAGTATTGTAAGCAGAAAATTAATTAAGTACAACTTTGTAACTTTGTAATCAATCTCACAATAATTCAATTAAAAATAACTATGTTTTAAAAAAAACTATGTTTAACTAAAGAGAGTCTTTGTATTAAAATAATAAATTAAAACTAAATAAATTACTAATTAAAATTTTCAACTGTTGAATGATCATTCATAATTCATAATTGTGTGGGTTGACTGGATCATCTCATGATCTCTTTGGGGCTCATTCATAAATGCTCTATTAACTATAAAATCAACTGGAGCCTGAGTTCAAGTGAGAGATGAGAACTCTTCCAATGGTCACCAGTTTTCTGGATTCTAGATACATGAAGGATAAGGACTGGGATCCTGATGTTTTCCAATGTATTCAATGGCATTTTATTGTCAAAGTAAATTACATAGTCAACTCTTTTTCAGAGATCACCCATGATTTTATATAAGGCATATACACAATGAATTGTTGATACTATTTGAATCCACCATAGAATTTATAAATAGGTAATGAATTAGTTCTATATAAAGTAAAGTTTTGGAACCATTTGGCTGGTCAGAAAACTAATATTGAATAGAAATAAGAAAGCAAAATTAAAGTTTTTATGTTTTTCTTTTTACAAAGAGTATATTAGTTGTAGAATTGCTTTTCTCTCTCATCTCTATTAGGTTTAGTTCTAATCTTAAAGCTTTAGAAAAATTAGTTCTGTTCAGTGTTTCAGGTCTCTTTAAGGATGAATTTTTGATCTACATGTAAAATTATGATTTGGAACACACAGCAAAAATTGTTAGCTAATTCTGACCTTGGGGGAGGTCACAAGGGCTTCCCTCATGAAAGGTAACTTTATCCTGTTATTTTTCTTTCTTTCAATCTTTTCTCAAGAGTTAGGGAAGCATTACTTAGGATTTGTGAATACAACATAGAAGGGATCTCATTAGGAAAAACCAGTGAATGCTTTCTTTTGCTTGGAGGCCCCTTTTTGTCTACCAAAGTTGACAAAAGGACATGATTTTTGTGTACAGGAACATGATGCTATGTATGACCTTATTGAAGTAGGCTAATCTAAGTAAGATAGAGGTGATTAATTTGCTTATAAAATAGATTTACCTTTAGTATTTAGAAAACAGGACAAATAAATTAGTCAATTTAAATTCAAGTTAGTGAATTTGAATCATTACTTACTTAAGAATTAGACAGTCTCTTCCCAAAAGCACAGAGATGATTATAGTCTTTGAATATCACTCAGTGTGACCCAACCCCCAAATTGATAATAAAATGAAAAAACTAACTATATAATAGATTTACATAAGTTTACGGGAAATATTCATTACGTGTAGTCATAAGAATCAACACAATTATTGTTACATTATAAATTATATAAAATTTATCTCTCAAGTTTTTATTAAGATAAAATAATACAATTTCAAAGTTAGCCTGGATTTTAATAGATAAGTTGAGGATGTTTTCTAATAATAACTGGAATATGTCTCACCTAAATAAATATATTTTGTTTTAGATATATAATTAAAGTGTTTCTTTCACTCTGTATATATTTTATCCCTTATCAAAAAGTATTTATATCAGGGGCTAGAGTGATAGCACAGTGGGTAGGGTATTTACCTTGCATGCGTTTACCCCTGGTTTGAACTTTGGCTTTCCATATGGTCCCTCAAGCTTGCAAGGAGAAATTTCTGAATGAAGAGCCAGGAGTAATCCCTTAACGCTGCTGAGTGTGGGCCCACCCCCCAAAAACAAAACAGAATATTTACAACTTTTTATACATACTGCTTAACTTTCTTATTGCTATATGCTTATTTATTTTAATTTTAGGCTCTGTGATTTACAGTACTATTATAAAGTTTCATGCATACAATGTAGAATTATACAATACAATGCATCTGCCTCCAGAGTCTCCACATCTCTACACCTTTTCCTCAGATTAGTGTCAATCCCAAACTTGCCCAACCTCTATCCCTTACTTTACTCTTGTTTTTGGACTACACCTGGTGATGCTCCACATCACCGTGCAAGGCAAACATCCTACTCTCTATAGTATCTCTCTGGCCCCTACAACAAGAAAAATAAGAGCAAATAAATTATTTCAATCATATTGCTTTCTCCTGAGAAGGGGTTTTGCCAAAACCATACTCATTCAGTGGTTGCACCTGACTTTATGTTCAGGAATGACCTCTTGTAATTCTTAGGGTGCTGGAGATTCAAATCTCAGTTGGCTACAAGCAAAGCAATCGCCCTAACTTGTAATATCTACCCAGAAATCTAGATTGTTTTCTAAAAAATTTACAACATTCAGGAGGAGAATTTTTGACTGATGCAAAGCTTAATAAAATATAAAAGTTTGAGGGAAGATGTGCCTAAAAAGGATTATCCTTGATTGTGGGAGAAAGCAAAGTTAAAACAAAGCAAATACTGCAAGAAAATAAATATAGCAACAGAAAAGGATATATAAATATTTAAAAATAGCTTGGCTTTTAGGGATGCCAAATTAAGCATTAATTATCAATAAATAATGATAAAATTAAATAAGGCAATATTGTGATGGCCTTGACATTAAGAGGAGATTGTGCTGAAATTAATTAAAAGGTTAAAAATAGAATCCCTTAATATACATTAGCCTGAGAATTGCTATATTCTAAGACAAAGAAATAAAAAAAAACCAGAAATGTAAACTGAATACCAAAAATAAATGAGACTGATACTGAGTGAAGGTAGAAATATATATGAGATACCACCTCACACCACAGAGAATGGCACACATCACAAAGAATGAGAACAAACAGTGCTGGCGGGGATGTGGAGAGAAAGGAACCCTTATCCACTGCTGGTGGGAATGCCATCTAGTTCAACCTTTATGGAAAGCAATATGGAGATTCCTCCAAAAACTGGAAATTGAGCTCCCATACGATCCAGCTATACCACTCCTAGGAATATACCCTAAGAACACAAAAATACAATACAAAAATCCCTTCCTTACACCTATATTCATTGCAGCACTATTTACCATAGCAAGACTCTGGAAACAACCAAGATGCCCTTCAACAGACGAATGGCTAAAGAAACTGTGGTACATATACACAATGGAATATTATGCAGCTGTCAGGAGAGATGAAGTCATGAAATTTTCCTATACATGGATGTACACAGAATCTATTATGCTGAGTGAAATAAGTCAGAGAGAGAGAGAGAGAAAAACGCAGAATGGCCTCACTCATCTATGGGTTTTAAGAAAAATGAAAGACATTCTTGCAATAATAAATTTCAGACACAAAAGAGAAAAGAGCTGGAAGATCCAGCTCACCTCAGGAAGCTAACCACAAAGAGTGATGAGTTTAGTTAGAGAAATAACTACATTTTGAACTGTCCTAATATTGAGAATGTATGAGGGAAATGCAGAGCCTGTTTAGAGTACAGGCGGGGGTTGGGTGGGGAGGAGGGAGATTTGGGACATGGGTGATGGGAATGTTGCACTGGTGATGGGTGGTGTTCCTTTTATTACTGAAACCCAAACACAATCATGTATGTAATCAAGGTGTTTAAATAAAAAAAAAGAAATATATATGCTCTTTAAATTATTATTCATTAGTTTCTTAAGTTCAATTGTTGAAAAGATTGTCATTATTACTAATACAGGTTAGTAAAGATCTTGTGAGGAATTTTCTACCTAAAAATCACTGGGATTGGAAAGCTAATAAAAGTCAGTAGTACACTTAACTTGTACACAACTGATCTGGATTAAATTCCTGGAACCCTATATGGTACCCAATGTTAGCCAGGGGTTATCAATGTGTAGAGTCAGGAGCAAGCACCTGAACACCACTAGGTGTGGTCCCCAAATAGACAAATACTTAATGGGGTATTGTCAGTGACAATAAAAATTTATTAAGTCTATATGATTTAATTTAATTTAAAGAATGTTACAGCTAAGGAAATAAAAAATTATGGTCTTGACTGTTAATATTCTGCATTGCTTAATTTGTATATGATATTTAAAAAGTTTAGCAGACAAAATTTTTATTTCTTAAAATGAAATATAGGGTTACAGCTATTCTATCCTTTTAGTCAAAATTATTTTTTTGGGGGCGATAACTCTAAACCACCAAGATATTGTTCTACTTTGAGTTTACTCAAGCTGTCTTTCTTAAATTCCTAGTAATGTTATTCTTGTTGTGTATTTGTTGCAAGACTAGAAATTTCTAGACTAAAGCTTTTTGTTAATTCATAAGCAAAATTGGAAGTACAGATATAACGTCTTACAGAAGTCATCCTGTAACAAAGAATTTACTTAAAATATATTAATGTCAATAGGAAGTGAAAGTGGGGGATGAATTTGGAATGAGAAGAAAAAGAGAGTAAGAGAAAAAGTCATAGTCCAGTTTCCTGACAAGTGAACAATCATATATATATTTATGTGTACATATATACATATATATACATATATACGTATATATGATTTATATAACACTCAGGGGTTAGTCCTGGCTATGCATTCCTGGCTTGGGGGATGATACGGGGCTCCAGAGGATTGAACCATGGTCCATCCTAGGTTAGAGTGTGCACGGTGAATGCCCTACTGCTTGTGCCACCACTCCAGCCCCAACGTTCATATTTCTTTTTTATTTAGGAGTGGTATAATTATTATAGATGTATAGGTTCTTTTTTTTTTTTTAATTTTTTTTTTATTTAAACACCTTGATTACATACATGATTGTGTTTGGGTTTCAGTCATAAAAGGAACACCACCCATCACCAGTGCAACATTCCCATCACCCAAGTCCCAAATCACCCTCCTCCCCACCCAACCCCCGCCTGTACCCTAAACAGGCTCTACATTTCCCTCATACATTCTCAATATTAGGACAGTTCAAAATGTAGTTATTTCTCTAACTAAACTCATCACTCTTTGTGGTGAGCTTCCTGAGGTGAGCTGGAACTTCCAGCTCTTTTCTCTTTTGTGTCTGAAAATTATTATTACAAGGGTGTCTTTCATTTTTCTTAAAACCCATAGATGAGTGAGACCATTCTGCGTTTTTCTCTCTCTCTCTGACTTATTTCACTCAGCATAATAGATTCCATGTACATCCATGTATAGGAAAATTTCATGACTTCATCTCTCCTGACAGCTGCATAATATTCCATTGTGTATATGTACCACAGTTTCTTTAGCCATTCATCTGTTGAAGGGCATCTTGGTTGTTTCCAGAGTCTTGCTATGGTAAATAGAGCTGCAATGAATATAGGTGTAAGGAAGGGGTTTTTGTATTGTATTTTTGTGTTCCTAGGGTATATTCCTAGGAGTGGTATAGCTGGATCGTATGGGAGCTCGATTTCCAGTTTTTGGAGGAATCTCCATATCGCTTTCCATAAAGGTTGAACTAGACAGCATTCCCACCAGCAGTGGATAAGAGTTCCTTTCTCTCCACATCCCCGCCAACACTGTTTATTCTCATTCTTTGTGATGTGTGCCATTCTCTGGGGTGTGAGGTGGTATCTCATCGTTGTTTTGATTTGCATCTCCCTGATGATTAGTGATGTGGAACATTTTTTCATGTGTCTTTTGGCCATGCGTATTTCTTCTTTGTCAAAGTGTCTGTTCATTTCTTCTCCCCATTTTTTGATGGGGTTAGATGTTTTTTTCTTGTAAAGTTCTGTCAGTGCCTTGTATATTTTGGAGATTAGCCCCTTATCTGATGGGTATTGGGTGAATAGTTTCTCCCACTCAGTGGGTGGCTCTTGTATCCTGGGCACTATTTCCTTTGAGGTGCAGAAGCTTCTCAGCTTAATATATTCCCATCTGTTAATCTCTGCTTTCACTTGCTTGGAGAGTGCAGTTTCCTCCTTGAAGATGCCTGTAATGTCCTGTAGTGTTTTGCCTATGTGCTGTTCTATATATCTTATGGTTTTGGGGCTGATATCGAGGTCTTTAATCCATTTGGATTTTACCTTTGTACATGATGTTAGCTGGGGGTCTAAGTTTAATTTTTTGCAAGTGGCTATCCAATTGTGCCAACACCACTTGTTGAAGAGGCTTTCCCTGCTCCATTTAGGATTTCCTGCTCCTTTATCAAAAATTAGATGGTTGTATCTCTGGGGAACATTTTCTGAGTATTCAAGCCTATTCCACTGATCTGAGGACCTATCCTTATTCCAATACCATGCTGTTTTGATAACTGTTGCTTTGTAGTACAGTTTAAAGTTGGGAAAAGTAATTCCTCCCATATTCTTTTTCCCAATGATTGCTTTAGCTATTCGAGGGTGTTTATTGTTCCAAATGAATTTCAAAAGTGTCTGATCCACTTCTTTGAAGAATGTCATGGGTATCTTTAGAGGGATGGCATTAAATCTGTATAATGCCTTGGGGAGTATTGACATTTTGATGATGTTAATCCTGCCAATCCATGAGCAGGGTATGTGTTTCCATTTCCGTGTGTCCTCTCTTATTTCTTGGAGCAGAGTTTTATAGTTTTCTTTGTATAGGTCCTTCACATATTTAGTCAAGTTGATTCCAAGATATTTGAGTTTGTGTGGTACTATTGTGAATGGGGTTGTTTTCTTAATGTCCATTTCTTCTTTATTACTGTTGGTGTATAGAAAGGCCATTGATTTTTGTGTGTTAATTTTGTAGCCTGCCACCTTGCTATATGAGTCTATTGTTTCTAGAAGCTTTTTGATAGAGTCTTTAGGGTTTTCTAAGTAGAGTATCATGTCATCTGCAAACAGTGAGAGCTTGACTTCTTCCTTTCCTATCTGGATTCCCTTGATATCCTTTTCTTGCCTAATCGCTATAGCAAGTACTTCCAGTGCTATGTTGAATAGGAGTGGTGAGAGAGGACAGCCTTGTCTTGTGCCAGAATTTAGAGGGAAGGCTTTCAGTTTTTCTCCATTGAGGATAATATTTGCCACTGGCTTGTGGTAGATGGCCTTCACTATATTGAGAAAGGTTCCCTCCATTCCCATCTTGCTGAGAGTTTTGATCAAGAATGGGTGTTGGACCTTATCAAATGCTTTCTCTGCATCTATTGATATGATCATGTGGTTTTTATTTTTCTTGTTATTGATGTTGTGTATTATGTTGATAGATTTACGGATGTTAAACCAGCCTTGCATTCCTGGGATGAAACCTACTTGATCGTAGTGGATGATCTTCTTAATGAGGCATTGAATCCTATTTGCCAGGATTTTGTTGAGGATCTTTGCATCTGCATTCATCAGTGATATTGGTCTGTAATTTTCTTTTTTGGTAGCGTCTCTGTCTGGTTTAGGTATCAAGGTGATGTTGGCTTCATAAAAGCTATTTGGAAGTGTTTCTGTTTGTTCAATTTCATGAAAGAGTCTTGCCAAGATTGGCAGTAGTTCCTCTTGGAAAGTTTGATAGAATTCATTAGTGAATCCATCTGGACCTGGGCTTTTGTTTTTCGGCAGACATTTGATTACTGTTTTAATTTCATCAATGGTGATGGGGGTGTTTAGATATGCTACATCCTCTTCCTTCAACCGTGGAAGATTATAAGAGCCCAAGAATTTATCCATTTCTTCCAGGTTCTCATTTTTAGTGGCGTAGAGTTTTTCAAAGTAGTTTCTGATTACCCTTTGAATCTCTGTCATATCAGTAGTGATCTCTCCTTTTTCATTCCTGATACGAGTTATCAAGTTTCTCTCTCTCTCTCTTTCTTTGTTAGGTTTGCCAGTGGTCTATCAATCTTGTTTATTTTTTCAAAGAACCAACTTCTGCTTTCGTTGATCTTTCGGATTGTTTTTTGAGTTTCCACTTCGTTGATTTCTGCTCTCAGCTTTGTTATTTCCTTCTGTCTTCCTGTTCTTGGGTCCTTTTGTTGAGCATTTTCTAGTTCTATTAGCTGTGTCATTAAGCTACTCAGGTAAGCTCCTTCTTCCTTCCTGATGTGTGCTTGCAAAGCTATAAATTTTCCTCTCAGTACTGCTTTTGCTGTGTCCCATAAGTTCTGAGAGTTTGTGTCTTTATTGTCATTTGTTTCCAGGAACCTTTTTATTTCCTCCTTGATTTCATCTCGGACCCACTGGTTATTGAGCATGAGGCTGTTTAACTTCCAGGTGTTAAAGTGTTTCTTCTGAGTCCCTTTGGAGTTCACAAATAATTTCAGAGCCTTGTGGTCAGCGAAGGTAGTCTGCAAAATTTCTATCCTCTTGATCTTATGGAGGTATGTTTTATGTGCCAGCATGTAGTCTATCCTGGAGAATGTCCCATGTACATTGGAGAAGAATGTGTATCCAGGTTTCTGGGGATGGAGTGTCCTATATATATCCACTAGGCCTCTTTCTTCCATTTCTCTCCTCAGGTCTAGTATATTCTTGTTGGGTTTCAGTCTGGTTGACCTGTCCAGTGTTGACAAAGCCGTGTTTAGGTCCCCCACAATTATTGTGTTGTTGTTGATATTATTTTTCAGATTTGTCAGCAGTTGTATTAAATATTTTGCTGGCCCCTCATTCGGTGCATATATGTTTAGGAGAGTGAATTCTTCCTGCTCTACGTACCCCTTGATTAATATAAAATGTCCGTCTTTGTCCCTTACAACCTTCCTGAGTATAAAGTTTGCATTATCTGATATTAGTATGGCCACTCCAGCTTTTTTATGGGTGTTGTTTGCTTGGATAACTTTTCTCCAGCCTTTTATTTTGAGTCTATGCTTGTTCTGACTATTCAGGTGCGTTTCTTGTAGGCAGCAGAAGGTTGGATTGAGTTTTTTGATCCATTTAGCCACTCTGTGTCTCTTAACTGGTGCATTTAGTCCATTGACGTTGAGAGAAAGAATTGTCCTGGGATTTAACGCCATCTTTATTTCAAAATTTGGTGTGTCTTTTGGGTAGTCTTGTCTTAGATTAGGTCTTTCAGTTTTTCTCTTAAGACTGGTTTTGTGTCTGTGAAGTTTCTGAGCTGTTTTTTGTCTGTGAAACCATGTATTCTTCCATCAAACCGGAAAGTGAGTTTTGCTGGGTATAGTATTCTGGGTGAAGCATTCATTTCATTCAGTCTTGTCACAATATCCCACCACTGCTTTCTGGCATTGAGCGTTTCTGGTGACAGGTCTGCTGTAAATCTCAGGGAAGCTTGCTTGAACATGATTTCCCCTTTTGATCTTGCTGTTTTCAGAATTCTGTCTCTATCTGTGGGATTTGTCATTGTGACTAGGATGTGTCTTGGGGTGGTTTTTCTGGGGTCTCTTTTGGTTGGTACTCTTCGGGCATGCAGGATTTGATCACATATATTCTTTAGCTCTGGAAGTTTCTCTTTAATGATGTTCTTGACCATTGATTCTTCCTGGAAATTTTCTTCCTGGGTCTCTGGGACTCCAATGATTCTTAAGTTGTTTCTGTTGATCTTATCATAGACTTCTATTTTCGTCTGTTCCCATTCTTTGACTAATTTTTCCATTGTCTGCTCATTTGCTTTAAGTTTTTTGTCCAATCTCTCCTGCTGTATGGAATTGTTATGTATCTCATCTTCCACAGCACCAAGTCTATTCTCAGCTTCTGATACCCTGTCCCAGAGCTTATCCATTTTGTCATTCACTTCGTTTACTGAGTTTTTCAGGCCTGTTAGTTGACATGTTATTTCAGTTTGGAGTTTTGTCATTTCTGCCTTCATATTTTCTTGGTTCTTATTAGTGTTCTGTTCAACTCGATCCATGGTTTCTTGGAGTCTGTTGAGCACCTTCCATATTGCTAGTCTAAAGTCCTTATCTGAGAGGTTGATTAGTTGTTCAGTCATTATCTGGTCCTCAGAATTGTCATCTTCATTCTCTATGTCTGATGCTGGCCTGCGCTGTTTCCCCATTGTCACATTTGTATTGTGGGTTTTTCTACGTGTTGTAGTGGTATTCATTGTCTATATGATGTAGGCAGCACACTCCTCTGGCTCCTCCCTTTCTGGATGGGCTGACTTGCCTCTAAGGGAGGGGAGTCCTCCGTGGATGAAGCCTCACACTGGGTCAAATCTTAGGCCCGAGCATGTAACAGAGAAGACAGTCCAGAGAGAAATGTTTGCTTCTGTGATATAGCGCCGTTCTTAGTGTGATTTTTCCTTCTTGTTGCAATGGAGTTCTTTCCTTAGAAAGAGTGCACGGCCGCGTAGCGAAGCGGAGCGGCCGTGCTCCTCTGAGCCTCTTTTTGCCCCACTCGCAAGAGTTTCACGCAAGAGGACAGTAGACAGACATAGACAGGTCACACTCACAGTCTTTCACAGCTGAGCCCCACTGGGCCGGTGTACTTTCGCGGATTTTCCCCGCCTGGTGTCACACACAGGGAGCCAGCTTTTGCAAAGGATAGCCGGTTTTTATGCTCTGAAGTCCCTCCCTGAAAATGGCGTCTGGGCGAGCGAGGTTTCTGGAGGCTCTTTTTGCCCCACTCGCAAGAGTTTCACGCAAGAGGACAGTAGACAGACATAGACAGGTCACACTCACAGTCTTTCACAGCTGAGCCCCACTGGGCCGGTGTACTTTCGCGGATTTTCCCCGCCTGGTGTCACACACAGGGAGCCAGCTTTTGCAAAGGATAGCCGGCTTTTATGCTCTGAAGTCCCTCCCTGAAAATGGCGTCTGGGCAAGCGAGGTTTCTGGAGGCTCTTTTTGCCCCACTCGCAAGAGTTTCACGCAAGAGGACAGTAGACAGACATAGACAGGTCACACTCACAGTCTTTCACAGCTGAGCCCCACTGGGCCGATGTACTTTCGCGGATTTTCCCCGCCTGGTGTCACACACAGGGAGCCAGCTTTTGCAAAGGATAGCCGGTTTTTTAGATGTATAGGTTCTTAGTAACAAGTTAAAACATACAAAAGCCATTTAAAATTAAATGTCAAAAGATATACTAAAATTATTATTTTGTTTTTGTTTTTGTTTCTTGGGCCACAACCAGTAACACTCAGGGGTTACTCTTGGCTATGTGCTCAGAAATTGTTCCTGGCTTGGAGTACTGTATGGGACACCAGGGATTGAACCCAGATCGTCCTAGGTCAGTTACATGCAAGGCAAACACCCTACCACTGTGCTATCACTCTGGACCCTAACATTCTTTTTGTTGGTAGGACCCAATATCTTATTTATAGTCAGGTCTACTTGGGAAATCAGAGACATCTTGACAGAACAACTGTATGTATAGAATGTCTTAAAGCAGGGCTCCTCAAACTTTTTAAACTTTAAAAAAAACTCCTTAAACTTTTTAAGTTTTTAAAACAGTTCACTGTCCCTCAGACCATTGGAGGGTCTGACTATAGTAAAAACAAAACTTATGAACGAATTCTTATGCACACTGCATATATCTTATTTTGCAATGAAGAAACAAAACAGATACAAATACAATATGTGGCCCGCGGGCCATAGTTAAAGTATGTTTTCTTTAATGCTGTCCTTGACGTGGGTATATTTGGTAGTCTTTTTTTTTTTTTTTTTTTTTTACTAATAAGGCTATTTAGTAGTCTTTTTCCATTGCTATAGCCTATGAATATATGTAGAGGATTGTTTCCTCACTGCTTCTTTATTTTACAATTAGGCAGCATTGAAAGTTGAAGTGACATAATTCACTTCAAGATAGAAGTTAATGAGCCAAGGTCAGATTTATCTCACTCCTTTTCTAAGATTGCTATGAAAATGCACAAAATAAATGAGAACTTCTGGCTATACTTCTGTGCTATTATGCTGAACAGTGCTGTCACTTCAACTTCTATGATTTATATTAAACAAATAGAAACAAAATTTGTAAGTAATTGGGTTACTGAGATTTTACTTTACTTAGATTCTGATTCCTAGATTGAGCATAGATATTTGTAGGTATAAACCAATATAATGAAGCAGTAAGGGAATAAATAAATAAAAGTCACACAATTTCCATCAAACTAGTCAAGATGGAAGTTAGGATAGCTGTTGGGATAAGTTCTGACCAGATCAATAGTATGGAGAATAGGGCATCTGCCTTGCATGTAGCTGACCCAGTTTAATCCCTTATACTAAGTATGGTCCTTCAAGTCCTGCTTGACTAATCCCTGAGCTAAGAGAGTCAGAAAAAGTCCTGAGCACTGCTAGATATGCACTCTCTCCTTCAAAAAAGCAAGAATCATAGAAAAGTTGAATTTTCTGCTAGAAGTTGTATTTTCAGTTGCTAAATAGAAAGTTAAAAGTGAGATAAAATTTTACTTTTTAATTTGACAAATTTATTTGTATTTTTTAAATATACTTATTATCATTCATTTCTCTTTCTTAGGTTAACAACTCATTTGAGTCAAAAGAACATGTAGGATAGGAATGCTACTTTAGCAAAAAGTGAAATAGATTAAAACAGGATATTTTCCTATATTACATTTTTCTCTATATTAAAGCAACTTAAATGAATAAATTATGACAAAATTAAATCATATAAGAATAGTCTTATATACTTCAAGTACTATATGATCATTCTTAAGTGATTACCATTAATATTAAGTTGAAACATATATTATAAAAAACTTGAAAGATTTAAATAGTTTATCTAGGTTTTCAAAGTTGGAAAATATTGCAATCTTGTGCCAGAACTTCACATAGACTTTGTGGTGCATGTAATTAGTGAGCTAATGGGATTTTGGATGACCAAGTACTAAATGTCTTCAGGATGCTTAAGACACAGTTCCTTGTGCTCTTTTTGCAACAGTAAGCTGGACTATAACAGGGAAATCAAATTGCCACTGGAACTTGAGGTTGAAACACATACTAAACCTCATTAAAGAGGTAAAAGTGCAAACTACATTTAAAGTATAAAACACTTTATTTTCATACTTTATAATGGGAATGGGAAGGGAATTTCTAATCCATTTAATATTTTTAATGCTTGTTTTATTTGTGGGCCACATCTGATGGTACTCAGGGCTTACTTCTGGCTCCACACTCTTAGTAGTAGTTGGGGGAACCATATTGGGTGTCAGGGATCACACTTCAGGTTTACCATGTGCAAGGCAGATCCACTACCCACTATAATATATACCAGTTCCTGGTTTTTTTTTTTTTTGCAAGTTCCTAAAATGCAGACCAAATTTAATTTTGTTCTAACAATAAGTTATGTAAGTAAAATTAATTATGTCTGTAAGGAAATTTCAAAAGTAAATCAAAATATTTTCCTAAGAACTAGTGATCCTCTGATTCTTAATGAACATTTTAGTTTAACTTCATTTATGATTTTTATAAAGTTAAATTTTATGACTAAGAAAACTCTTAAAATCATCTGGAACGTATTACTTTATTTTATACATGAGAAACTAAGACTCAAAAGAACATATTGGCAGACCTGACACTAAAACACTCCTTCTCATGACTAGAATTATTTTGACCACAAAAAATTCTGAGTTGTCTTTCATTCAGCATTTATTGTTTTTTCACTCATACATACTTTCATCTCTTGTCCAATGAGCCCAAGAACAGCTCATTCATTTATCAATACTTTGATTTATTTTACTCACATATATTTAATTTTTCATTATTATCTTTGTATTTTTCCATTTAACTCCCTTACCATTATCTAGGATTAGTTCATTAAAATAAATTAATTTCTTCTGTAACTAAAAACAAACATGACTATCAATTTTTAGACTATCCACTTTAATTCAGCTACTTGAAATGTGTCATCAATTGATTTTTATATATACTTGTATTTTCAAAGTTTAGGGCCAGATTAATTCTGAATATATTTTGCAAAAAATTTCTTATCTTTTATTGGGAAGAGATTGAAGAAGCAAAAATAATGAATATAAGAGAGATGAATAGGATAAAATATCATCTTTAATTAAATATGATTGGAAAAATATACATGGTTATAAATTCTAAGATAAATGAGACAACAGAAGTTTAGAGCCCAAATGAAAGAATAGTAGATGGCAAGTACATCAAAGTGATGGGTCTCAGATGAGGAGGTTGTGACATCTTATAACAAACCTTGCCTCTAAATGTTTGTCCTGCCATAAGATAAGTATCTCTGATAAAAATGTACTTCTGTAGATATCCCCAAATTTAGGTAGATGGCACTGGAAAGATTATGGTAATGGTATCTCCCAAGACCTACAGTCATTGATTAACATAAACTCCATGTCAAGAAGACACTTTTGGAAAAAAAAAAACTAAACATTTTTGTGGAGCTGTCCCTATAAAGCGGAAGGAAGATCTAATATTTCCACATTGGCTTTTGTTACAAAAGTACAGTTTTTAAAAAGGGGAGGTCACCATAGCCTATAAAGAAGGACAGAGAAGAAAAAAATCAAGGAGAAAAGGAAGAAGATGAGAAAGGGAAGTGGTATGGGAACAAGAGTATAGGCTTTGGTTATACTGGGGACAGTGTATAGCTACACATCCAAAGCATAGACTCAACACTGAAAACATGACATCCAAGTTGAAGCCACTAAACATAAATGTGCCTGCCACAGTGGTAGGCAGATGATAGGAGGTTGTTTGGACTTTGGGGTACAACAGAATATGAATGCACTGGTGATGGGAATTGACATTGGTGGTAGGTTTGGTGATGAAATATTATATACCTAAAACTTAACTATCAATAACTTTGTAAACCATGGTTCTTTAATTAAATAATATATTTAAATAGGGAAGTCATTTGCAGCAGTATTTAATGGCTATTATTTGCTCTGTGATCAAAAGTAACCACCTGCAGTGCTCAAAGAATCAGATGCCAGGGGCCAGGAACAGAAGGTGCCAGGATAGAACCAGGATAGGTTGCATGCAAAACAAACGGCTTAATTCTATAGTATCTTCCTGGATCCTGTATTTGTTTGTATAAAAAAGATGTTTAATGCATTTTTAAATAAATCTCCTTTTTTATTTTCCAGTCACATATTAGGGAAAATAACTTGAAAATATAAATAAAATGGTGTACCAACAAGACAATACAGTGGATAAGATGCTTTCCTTGTATGAAGCTAAAACTGAGTTTGTCCCAGTCATCACATTAGGTTCTCTGAACACTTCCTTGAGTGTTCCTTGGGCAGAGCCAGAATAAGATTAAAGCTCTATTAGATTTAGTCTCAAAATCAAAATTAATACATGAATAAGTAAACAAATTAGACAATAGGTCAACTCCTTCAATTTTCATTCTCATGTACTGTAAAATGTATTCATTTATTTTGATGCCAACAATGTTATGTAAATAACTTGCTTTCTGCTTCCATAGACAGTCATATCTACAAACGTAGTATGTAGAATATATTTGATGAGTATAAGTTTATGAAAGATAAGTACGAATAACAGATAATACAATTCTCTAGAAGCCTCAAGTTATTAAGAACATGTAAAGAAACACATTATCCCTAGTAAAAGATGATTGTTTACACCAACATCTTAACCTCTTTCTGATCATGCCTCCTTGTCCTATCAGTTGACCCTATTTTTATACCTTTTTCATACATACCTTTTATGCTAGATTCACCTGTGGCTCCCTTGAAATATACAGGAGTATTTCTAGAAATTTCAAGTCAAGGTACCTCTCTTCAAAGAATTCTTTGATGGTGCCAGTCTTTGAAGACATGAGTGTTAAGACAGTTTTGAAGCGAATCTGATTAAGATAGAGGGGAAAGATAATTCATGTATTGAAGTTATTACTGTTCAAAGGAAAAAGTTGGACTTAAATGTATGAGACCAATTACATGACCCACTATGTGCATATGCTCCTTCAAAATGCTCATGTTTTATTTTTGAGTGCTTATGTTACTGGTCTCAAGGAAGACACTAAGGCTTATTTGCACATTATATTGCCTAAAAGTTCTTCTATCTGTGAAGAATGGCAGATAACTCTCAATTTTCTCTTTTATCTTGTTTTTCTTACCCACTGCTGGAATCTAAAATATATTAATAATATGTATTTTGGGGAGGGTTAAGGGAAGGGAATGTGAGTGAACGAGTGCTCAAACTCTGGCACCGTTCCCAGAGATATCAGCTTCATCTGCATTGCTCACATGTGGTTCACAGAGAAGCTACACCAATATACCTTGTTAGAAATGGACTGTATTACAGCACAATTAAGGCAAAATATCAAGGATTGAGTAATCTCTATGATTTAGCATTTTCTATGGGATTTTAGTATGTACCAGAGCAGTATCAGAAAATATCAGAAAAGCTCTCCTGTTTCCCCCAGGAGTTATTCTTCTTCAAGTAAATAAAGGAAAACTTAGAGCACTGGTTAACAAAATAGATTCCTGAGTTTAAGTTTCAAACCAACAGAATTAGAAATCAGAATTTCTGGGAAGACACTATTAATCTGTATACTTACATGCAATCTCAATAACATTTATTAACAGGCAAGACTGAGAAACATTAGTAACCCATATGTTATTCCATTTCTTTCATCTAGTGACCTCAAAGGAGTTCATTTATATCTCAGAACACCTACTTCCTTTTAACAGGTGAGAAGGTAGAAAGCTCTCACAAAGAGTGGAAAACATAGCAAAGAGAGAAGGTTGTAAAATACAAATAAAACATATGATGGCATGGGATCAGAAGTGAAATTGGAATCACCTGCACCTTTATCAATCTTAAGACCCACTGGTGAAACAAGACTAAGTATTCGTTGAAAGGGAACATTTCAAAGAATACAACAGAGAAAGCAAATCTGAATGGCTAACTTGAGTTTTAGGATACATTCAGTCTGAAAGAAATGAGTAGATGTTATTCATAATGCTGAAAAGTTCTTTAAATATAGTTTGCTTCTATTAACACTCCCTCATACCTAAGATCTTTTAGCACCTTGGTTGGTAAATGTGACCCAAAAATGGAAAACTGCACTTCTGAAACTGATGTGAATTATGCATGTATCCGTTGTATTGTATTTGTTGAATTTATCAGCCATTTTAGATGTGGAAAATCAGGTTGCTTCATCTGATTATTTCCGGATATATTAGTTTTTAGTAATGACATATAAGTTTCAAAAAGTTTCATTGATTTATAAAATTGTTTGCAGAATAATTTTATTGTTTACTTTTTGAAGCATATAAAGGATCCTTTTATTTTAAAGCATCTACAGAGACAAAAATGTGGGACAAAATTTTATCATATCATTTGTGACATTAATAATTATTTAACATCTCTGAAAATTACTAAACAGGATACAAAAGCATACTGAATTTCCTAAAGATACTTCAGAGACATATAATCAGTTATGTCTCCTAGTTTGCATATCTAGGGAAATGAATGACAAAACCCAAAAATAATTAGCCTTTGTAAAATGCACCTAAACGGGATCATCTTATCCCTCCTCCTCATTTAGTAAGGGGGGTGTGATTTCACAACAAAGGCCTTGGAGTTGCAAAACAGCAGGGCTTTGCTACAGTTAGTAATTAATGAGGTGCTAAAAGTGCCAGAGCAGAGATTCTCAGATACAGTGTGTGACTCAAAGGATAAGAAGCATCCAGAATTTCAAACAAGAGTGTCACTTAAATAAACAGCAAGTCGAGTAAGTCAAGTCTGTGGACTAGGAAATGGTCCATTGACATCAGGAGGATTCACTCAACTGTGTAATACAATATAATAAGAATTAGTCACTACATTTTGCAACTTCTGTAGAACTGGGACTTTCCATCCTCAATTCTGCTGAATGAGAGCAGTTATCAAATTTTCAGCATTAAAGGATGTCAAAATGAATTCCAAATACTCTATAGACTTCAGATAATTAACCATCCTGTTTCAGGTACCCACCAGCATGCTTTCCTCTGTCCCCTTTAAAGCATATTAATCAATCAAGTTAATTATTAATATTAGTAGATAAGCCACAGCATTTTTCTAATCAACTAGTAGCTGGGGATTCAACATCTAATAGTATCTTTCTTTACTGGGAGGAAGGAGCATCTCTGAGAGAGAATGAAAATAATGTAAAGCGTAACTTTGCACTAATGAGCTTCCTAAAGCAGAACATATATTTCTGCAGAGTAGGAATTCTGCATAAATTTAGATCTGTGTTAAAATATTTTCTGAGATTCTCTTTGCATGTTACTTTTTATATACTCTATACAATTTATCATAGATACTAGCATGACATTGAAATAGGGTCTCTCAATATAGGGTAGCAGAATTTCATTAAATAAGGTATCTCTCGATCTACAACTCTACATAGCTGTAATTTATTAAAAAATAAATCTACTTCCTACATATTTCTTGCTATAAAAAATAGAAAAAAACCCTTGATATTATCCAATCATACTGATCTTAACAAAAATTTTATTTTGAGCATTTGCGAATGCAAAATAGGTAAAATAAATATTTTAAATGTATTAAAATATCAAGAGAGTAGTTGTTAGTGTTTTTGAGGTCACACTCAGCAATTTTTAGGCTTACTTCTGGCTCTGCACAAGGATCATTCTTGACTGTACTTGGTCACATATGTGGTATTGGAGGATCAAACCTTAATTAACTGCACGCACACCAAGAGCCTTATTTGCTAAACTATCTCTCTTACCCATAGATAGATCGATAGATAGATATTTAGATAGATAAAATACCAAGATTTTTTACATCTTAAGGAAGTCCGGGAATGGAGTTATACTACAGTGGGTAGGGCATTTGCCTTGCATTGCAGCTGAACCAGGTTTAATCTTCAACATATGATCCCCGCCGGATCCTGCCAGGAGTGATTCTTGAGAGCATAGCCAGAAATAATCCTTGAGCATAGCCAAATGTGGCCCCAAAGCAAATATAAAAACAAAACCTTAAGCAAGACTCTTGATTCTTAATACAACAAGAGACTAATAAGATATACCATAATATAAAGGAACATATAAAATTGATACATTTACAATTAAATGTCTTGGAATAAGCTTTTATTTAGGACTTATCTGTTCTGTTTGCATATACACGTCTTAGTTTATTAAAAGTAAGGGATTTTTTTGCCTCATGCTAAACATTTTACTGTGAACTAGGAATTGAATAACTTTAAATCACAGATCAGTGTTATTAAATAGCTTGACTTTAGAGATCTCTATTCTGGTTCTAGTAGGTAAATCAATTAGAACAAAATAGTAGTTTCCTCAGTAATAAAATGTTATCTCAATTAAGATTTAAAATGTAAAACTAAAATCTAAAAGTAAACTTGTATATTTGTAGGGGATAGTGGCAAGAATCTCCCATGTTATTAAAAAAAAGTGTATTGAGAAAGAATTCACTAGTCACGTCTTTTCCTCCAACATACTCTAGAGGGAGTCAAATCTAAGAAACTCAAGTTTAATGCATTTCAAATGCTATTGGTTCTTAGAAAAACCTTTTCTTGATAACTTTTTTTCACCCTTTTAGATCTCAGAGATAATAAGGCCAAAGTAGACCAGGGTCCCTGTGTAAATTAATTATCATTTTTACAAAAATATATGTCCTCATCTTGTTCACCTACTACTGGTTTAGGATGTGGATATATTCATATTCTGACAAAAAGGGAAAAGAATGAGAAGTAGAGTACTGGAATTACGGAGTATTTATGAACTGAGATAGGGCAAAAACCCTACAGCTGCACTATCACTCCACCCCCTATTTATTGAGTATTTTTATTGGATTATAAACTTAATTGAATTTACAATTTATCATAATTAAAAAATAGACACATATCCAGTGGTTCTGGGATGCCCACGGATCATTTCCAGTGTGTTTGGGAATCAAAAAGTCTAGGCTACTGCACTAGGGGATGGTATACAGTACTGGGCTGGAATTCAGGACCTTGCACATATTAGGCATGAGTTCCCTTCCTGTAAATCATATCCCCTGCTCCTAACATCCTTTTTAATATTATGATTGTCTATTAAGTTCCTAATTTTGGCATATTTCTTAGTTGTCAGGTGTTAGGTTACACCTTATTTTACTTAAAAAAGAATCATCCCTGGTTCTTTTGTATGTTTGTTTACAACTTGAATTTACCCCAAAACAGAGATTGTCTTACTCAGTAAACCTGGGTGAGACTGAGTCAAGATAGCCTGAACTATCTGTCCTTACTGCCCCACTCAGGGGTGGTCTCCGTACTCAATAAAAATGGCAGTTCTAGCAAGTAGCTTGGGGGAGATACGAGGTAGAAGACTGCTAGACTATACGTGTTTTACCCTCAGCCTGGTTTGGATTATTTTATGCATGATCCTGATTCAGAATCGTTCACCTGGGGTTGGAGATACAGCATGTGGGGTGATTTTACAGCCAGGAACATTTTTTAACTTTTTTTTTTTTAAGACACAGCGTCTATGTAATGCTAGAAATAGAAACTTTGGGGTGTGAAGAAATAGTGCAGCAGGTAGGATTCTTGCTTTACAGTCAAACCAAGTTTGATCCCCACACCATATATGGTCCTCTGAGTTCACCAGGTGTGATCCCTGAGCTCAGAAAAGGACTATCAGGAGTAACCCATGAACAATGTTAGGTGTTTCCCAAACACCTCCAAAAATTTTACATGAGAAAAACACTTCGTTCATATATATCTACATCTTGTTGTGGAACTTTTAAAGATATTCATATGAATATATTTGTAAAGACACACAGTTTTCAAAAAAGACTTTAAAAAGTCTACTGTTTTATATTGCCTTTTCTACCTAACTGTATAATAAAAATGTATGCTATATTTTAAAATAAAATATAATATACAATAGTTATAGAATGAAAGTTATAAGATCTAGTTTTTTTCCCTAGAGTCATGTGAACTTTTTGTTTAGGTTATATTTAAAGGATCTACTTTACTTTTTATTTTTTCAGAGCTAGATACTAATGACACCCCTGATTCTTTGTCAACTAGTTTAATGCAAGGACTGCAGAAGGCTGTGCTACTTAGGGTTTGTAGTGTAAGGGATTGCTCCTGCTACCCCAGTGGTACTCTGGGGACCTCCAGGTCTGTACTTGATAATTCTAAAGGAACCATGTAGTTCTGGGGATGGAACCTGGATGAGGAACATGCTAAGCATGTGATTTAATTGTTGTACTATTCCAGTTGCTTGTTGAATTTATTCTATGTTTGATGTAACTTCTCAAAAAATGTTTCATTCTTAGGCCATACCCAGTGACAGTCAGAGGGTTACTCTTGGCTATGCGCTCAGAAATCACTCCTGGTTTGGAGGACCATAATGGGACACCGAGGTCCATCCTAAATTAGGAAAGGTAGATGCTTACCGCTTACAACACCGCTCTGGCCCATCTTGTCAAAATTTTTATCAGTTAATTTTTTATTGCATGAGATTCTTCCCCTTATCTTTGTATTGCATGATATCCTTCTACAATTACTAAGAGCAGGTTTTGATATTAGATCATTGTAACTGTCTTAGCTTTGTGACTCTGTGATGATTATTTGTTTTGTGATGATCATTTTTTAGATTATATGTCTATAAATATGGGGTTCCATTTTTGCGCATCATGCAGTATATGTAAAGTGCTTTGCAATATACTGTGTTAAATCTTGTTTCTTATTTAGATATTTATTTTATTTATATTTACATCATTTATTTTTTAAAATCTTTATTATATTGTTTTAGGAGAATATTTCAAGCATATTTTAATTTGAATTTTCATTACTCAATCTAATTTGAATTCTCATTTAGGTTTTACTATGTAAATTTAAATTCGATTATACTTAAACTTAAGGAAGTAATCTTTTTGTCATTATATTTTCTCCTTATTATATTTATGGTAATCCTGGTATTTGATATTATTCCCATGATTTTATTTTTTATGTCTGGAAAATTATCTGACTTATTTTGTCCCAGTTAAAATATAAAAAATTACTTTGCAAAGATTATTTGTAGGGTCGCACCCGATGGTTTTGATTACTTCTGATTATGTACTTAGGAATCACTCCTGGTTCTAGAATCAAACCAGAATATTTCAAGTGTAATACAAATTCCTTATCCCTTGTATCTAGTCATGTTTAAAGTTTTATAAAAATACCTTTTTGTAATTTTTTGTAATAGTGCATATTTATTTTTCTTTACTGCAGTTTTGCCATAAGTTATCCACCACAAAACTGCTAAGACCTCTCCACCAGTCTTAAAGTTCCCTCCTACCCTGTGAGTACCCTCACAACAATATCTGAGAATTTATGTCCATTGGGGACTGCCTTTATATCCCTCAAAATGAGTGCTATCCAGTTTTTTACTTTCTAATTTCACTTAGCATAATTTCATTAAGTATGGTTTGTATGTGTATACCACAATTTTTTTGATTAGAAGATTTTAGCTATTTTAAACAATGCTATAATGGATGTAGGTCTACTTTGGATTAATATTTTTGTGTTTTTGAGGTAGATTCCCAGGACTGTCATTAAGGGGTCAAGTGGAAACTTACTAATTATTTTTAAATGTCCCTAAACCATTTTCCAAAGATGCTGAACCAAGTGACATTTTAGATTTTCAATGTTTTTTCTCCTATTAACATTTAAATTGGCATAGCTTTTCTTAGGTGACCATTAGTTTTATTTTCCTCTAGAAATGTAATTTTATTTATTCATTTATTTACTTTTTTGGTTTTTTTTGGGGGGGGGGGGCACCTGTTTGACGCTCAGGGGTTATTCCTGGCTATGCGCTCAGAAATCGCTCCTGGCTTGGGGAGATCATATGGGATGCCGGGGGGATCGAACCATGGTCCATTTTCCACTAGCACTCGCAGGGCAGACACCTTACCTCTAGCGCCACCTCTCTGGCCCCATTTATTTACTTTTGATTATGAAATCACTCTATGTATGTGCATTGCCTTTTTATTTCAAAGTATACTTATAGTAAATTTAAGTAATAGTAAGGCTGAGTTTACCTCTCAGACATAGTGGGTGATACATGGAATTCTTTCTCAGTTTTCACTACTTGCAAATGTTTATCTAGTGTTAATCTGAGGAACCATTTACTTTGACAGTTCATTGCTGTTGAGGGAGATTGGGGCATAGGTGGTGGGTAGATTGCACTGGTGAAGAGTTTTTTTTGTTTTTTGTTTTGTTTTTTTTTTATAACTGAGACCTAATTACAAACATGTTTGTAATCATGGTGCTTAAATAAAGATATTATTAAATTAAAACAAGCAAACAAAACAAACAAACAAAAGAATAATGGTCAGCCACCAGATGCCAGAAATGGTAAATATTGTATTCTCCCCCAGAACTATGAAGAGAGAATGGCCTTTGTTTTAGACCTGTAAAATCTATTCCAGACTTCTGACATCCAGAATATGAGTATAAACTTGTGCCAATAGATGATTCAGGCCATCCTTAAAAAAATAAAATTAAAAAAGAAAGAGTATTATAATAAGATAATTCAAAAGAGTAAAAAGGTTCAAAAGACATTTGTGAGTACAGAGAGAGAGTCACTGTAAGTGGGTAAGGTGCTTGTTTTGTGTGTATGATCGCTGGCACCACATGTGATTCCCAAGCTGAAACATGAGTGATCCCTGAGAACAGACCTAGGAGTAAGCCATAAAGCACTGCTGGATGTGTTCAACTAAACAAACAAACAAAAAAAAAAAAAGAAAAGAAAAGAAGAGACATTTAGGGGATATAATAGTAAAGCTTAATAATTAATTGTGATGTTCGAAGACATTGGTCTACAATGAATAATAGAGTTTAACTTGCCCTACTGACATAATAATAGTGCAGGGACAAGGAGACTGTTGCCAGCCAGAAAATTAGAAATTGAGGTTTTCACATGTTAAACTTATCTTGAGATATATTCTGGGGATTACAACATGTTAAAGTAGTATCAGAGTAAATAGATATGTTGTTTTTAAGTAGGAAGATAATTTTAAAAAGACAAGATGATTTCAATAAGTTTTATATTTTAAAAAGTAACTCAGCAAATAAGTGATTATTTTTCTAGAATAGTCACAAAGCAAATAAGGGAGAGATCAAAACCAGAAAACTTACTTGTGAATATGCAGTTATGAGCTGTTCAGTAGGATAGTTTTCCAGAACCTGTATGTTTCTTTTGTCTTGACTAGAAAACTTTTTTTTGCAATTCTTTACTTGGACTCATTTAAATAAATGCAAAGTACATGATGGTAGTGAATTTACAGTAAGATGGAATTGACTTAGCAGCTCATTTACAGAGAAAAAAAAAGAATAATCCACATAAAGTCCTGGATCCATGATGGAGGAATAGTGATAGCAGTAGTTTTGGAAAAACCACAAGTTTTGATCGATATTATGTTTTAATCTAGGGTAGATTTTACTATTTTTGTATTCCTAGTACTAACAATTTGATAAAAATGAATGACAAGAGTGAATTTAATGCATGTAGTTTTGTTTAATTTTACAAAAATTTAGCAATATATTTGCTATTACACCTAGAGTGTGCATATATATAAGTATATGGATGATCTATTATAGTCTGATAGGTAAAAATAATTTAATAAAAGTTAAACCAATTAACAGCCTGAATATTTTATTAGAGTAGCAATATGTGCTTGCTTCTGTGATGGTCTGTTTCCAAAGATAACTTCCCACTTTAAGTTCTTTAGGAAAGGGTTTTGGTTTTATTCATAATTTTTCTCTAACTAAAATACTTTAAAGATAGTAGTTGATCAATGACTTTCACTGTATAAATAGACAGTGAAAACAATGATAAACTGAATGGAAAATGACAGCGTAAAAACACAGGTTTAAACGAAACTCTCATTGACAGAAATAACACTGCTTTCTTTGACTCTAGCGTGAGGTCTTGAAACCAAAACAAAACTGTGAATTTCAAAGTGTAGTTATTGATATAAAGAAACCCCCCCTTTTTTTGTGTGAGACCAAGCCAAATAAGCACTTAAATCAGGTTTTGACCAATTTGGTGTGGCCAAGAAGATAGCTTTATTCATGGCATATATTAGTTGGTGTATTTGCTGTGGTCTCTAAAACCTCTTGTCCCGGTTTGTGCCATCTGTTTAGTGATAATGACTTTGCTTTTGAGTAGACTTGTGAGACCACAAACTTCCAGACTCAATTTTTTTATATCCTGATGAAAATTCTCAAATTTCTCTACTGAATATAAACATCTGTGTGATGTGTTTAAACTGGAACTTACTGAGTGTTGGCAAGGATTTGCTGAGTTGAAATGGGTAAGTACATTTGTGTTGATTGAGTTGTTTGAAGCATTAAAAGTCATAAAATAGAACAAACTTGGGGCTCACTAGTATATCTTAGGCCACACCTCAACCTACACTTCTTTTCTTTTATTTTGGAAATCCTGGTACCTACTGATATGCCTATTTGCCTGATATTCAATTTAAATGACTATACTTAGTTTCTTTCTCAATATTTACACATTGTGATTATCCCTGTTCTTCATATGCAAGTTCTCAAACTACATTCTATACTGCCTTATCCTAGATATACTGCTTTTACATAAACTATAAGTTAAAAATTCTAAAATACATCTATAAACAATATCATATAGATATGACATAAATTCGTAAGAGGGATTTGTTGTTTCTGTTGTTTTGTTTTGGGGTCACTCTCAGTGGTGTTTCGGAGTTATTCCTGGTCTTCCACTCAGGAATTACGCCTGGCCTCAGAGAAACTCTATGGGAAGCTAGGCATTGTAGCTGGATTGGCTGTATGCAAGACAAATGCCCTACCCACTGTATTATTGCTTAGACTCCTTAAATAACATAGAGTTTTTGTGTGTTTGTTTAGTTGGTTTGTTTTTAAGCTGCACAGATAATGCTCAATGAATATTTCTGGTTCTGCACTCGAGAATCACTCCTGATGGTGCCTGGCAAACCACATAGGATGCTGAATAATTAAGCCCAGTTCAATAGAGCTCAAGGTAAGCAAGCATCCTATCCACCATAATGCACTAGTTCCTTTTTTAGAGCTTTTATAAAAGGTTTATGGTACCAATCTGGACAAAATAACACAGATATGATGACCAAAATCAATAAGTTGATATAATTTAGTTGTTTAACCATGCAATCTAAGATGAAAATACTGTGGAAAGTATGCAACTTTAAAAAATTATTGTGGGCCTGGAGAGATAGCACAGCGGCGTTTGCCTTGCAAGCAGCCGATCCAGGACCAAAGGTGGTTGGTTCAAATCCCGGTGTTCCATATGGTCCTCCGTGCCTGCCAGGAGCTATTTCTGAGCAGACAGCCAGGAGTAACCCCTGAGCACCACCGGGTGTGGACCAAAAACCAAAAAAAAAAAAATTATTGTGTAATTTCACATAGAGATCAGGTATAACAGAGGTGATAATTAAAGGTCAAAGCATCAAATATGTAGAATTTCTAAACTAAAGTCATGTCAACCAAGCCTAAATTTGAAATAAAGTAGAAATACTTAGTATTTTCAGATACAAACAAGGATTTTAGAAATAAAGTAGAAATAATAAATGTGTAGTCACTAATTTCTACTGGTAGAGTATTACTTCTCACAAGGAGGTAGTTAATATAAGTTAACAAAGGAGAGTTTCTCTTAAAGTAGTAATTTTACATGTAAGTTACATTACTATTTATTATATTTGAAATTTCATGCTCTTTCTAGGCTGAAAATGACACTTGCCATATTTTTACGATGCTGGTATGATAAAAAAAAAAACAACCTCTGCTTTAAAAACAATGTATATTTGGGACTGAAGAGATAGTATAGTAGAAAGGACACTTATCTTTCAAGAATTCAACTTGGTTTAAATCCTTGAAATCCCAGATAGTCTAACAAATCTCACTGGAAATTATATCTGAGCACAAAGCTAGGAGTAAGCCCTAAGAACTGTAGGGTGTGGCCCACCAAATAAAAATAGACAGAACCAAAACAAAGCATATTATCAGTAATAGCAAGAGACTAGCATTTTCAGTGTTAGTTATCTACAATCCAATGTTCATAAAACAGGACCTAGATTAGATAATACCTCCCATGCAATAGCTTGTATTAAAGGAGTGGAGTCCGAAGATTAGGGAACTTGAATCCTTTTATGTGACCAGTAGCCATTTACTGAAGATAGACATATCCTTTGGTATACAAAAATTTTATGAAACTACTTCTCTGTTGCATATATTATTCTATTACAGATATTTTATGCTGAAATTATTATGTGACCTAAGAAACCATTGCTTTTTCTGTCAGAACAATGATACAAGTGGCTTCAGAAGGCCCAGAAAATCTTAAGGCTTTGGCTATTTTGTTTTTGCTGTTGTAAAATTTGCTCTTGTAAATTTTTTATAATGTTACATTAATCTGACCTGTCTACCTACTATTCTGTAAAGAAACGTCCTGGTAATCTTTGTTTATTCATCCACAACCAAGATAGCAATATCATAAACATTTCATTACATGCTACATTCTACTCTAATTTCTGACCTGCTCATTAGCTCTATAGTCCTTGACTTGTTACCTCATTTCCTGTCTATGATTTTTTATATTTATTTCTTGGATATTTTATTTAATAATATCTCTGATAATGACTGGTAATCCTTGTGATAATATTACTGCTTGCTCCTTGGCTTACATCTGTTATCCAGTGCTCTTTGCAAAGCATATCTAATCCATCCGGGCCCCCTGGATTCTATCAAATGCCTGAGATTTGATTCACAGAGTTGAAGTCTGCACTCTGATTTCACCAATTTTTATAAAAGGAAACCATTGCCCAAAACATAAACACCCTCAGTAAAATTCCTACTGATATTATATGAAGCTTTTAACTCGACTATATCTTTTGAGTTGACTAAGCAAGCAAATGAGTCAAGTAGTATTATATTGTTTTAATTATAAAATGTAATGTCTAATGTCAACGTGCCTGGGGTGAGGCCTTTCTCGCAAGGCACCTTTACCCCGTCAGCTGGTGGGTCTGAAGGCGCAGAATAACGGAGAAGAAATTCACAAGCAAAGCTTCAGGAGTCAGCCAGCATTATATCACGACCCTAGCCGCCATGTGCATTTCCTCAAAAGGCTTCAATGCTAATTCTTTTCCAAGCAGCTTTTTGTCTGTTCCTGCTCTGGCTCTATCTGCCTCTGTCTCCATTTCAGCCACTCCCCATGATTCCTTGCTGCTTTTTTCTATGCTCCCTGCCCCCAGTCAGCATCTTATAATCTTTATTCCAAACCGCAATATATGAACAAGTATATAAAATCTTCAATATTTTTATTCAATTTACTCATATTGGAGTATTTGGTATTAAAACATGCATTCAACTCTATGTACTGTGGAATAAGGTTCTTTTTACTGTCTACAAGATTACAAGAAAAGTGTATCATATAAAGAAATTCTACACCCTAGTTTGGCAACATTCAAATGCCTGTGGTTTGTTTGAGAAGCCAGAAATTCATAGACATTCATATAACATTAAAATCTTAGAAATTAGAAATAAGGTTTTTTTTCCTAAACAAAGTAGGAAACTGGGGAGGGGGGGGGGCGGAACTAAGCACACAATTAATTAATGACCAAATGGGGACCTTGCTCGTTTTCTTCTCTCAAATTTATTTATTTTCTACTCACTATTATTAACTTGATATTGAAAAATATGCATGAGCATGAAGAATTCAAAATTCAGAAGTAAAAATTAGTGCTACTCTACATAAGACAAGATAATACTCAGGGACATTTTGGTTAATACATCCTCATGAGTTGAGATAAAATGAACTCTGACTGATAGTAAGAGACAGAATACCAGATTTAAAAATAAACCAAAGATCTTAAAAAATGCAGACTATTTTATGATCAATATCATCTGAAGTTACATAAGTCAAATAAAGATAGTAAAATCTCATACCACCTCACATAATTTGATTGTTCCAGTGATCTATTACTCCCCCCACCCATATCCTGTATGAAGTAATTCCTTGGTCCTTAGAACAGTTTTCACGATTTATTCAAAGTGTTGCTGCCAGTGTCCCATCCCATTTGGCAGAAGGAAGCAAAGCCCTGACACTCCATTGCTTTCTACAAATGACTTGACTCCCATTGTCTCTACATTTCTTGGCTTTTGGCAATTACAGATTGCAGAATCCGATGTTGCCCAGGAGTCTTGATAACAGCTTAGAAAGATGACCACTGTTGTGCATCTGCTTTGTCAGTATTTCTTTATTTCACTAGAAAGCTTGCTATAGATGCTTTCAGGTCTGAGAAAATGTATATTAGCTATCTGTTTTAAGATATCTAATTTTAATCTGTCAAGAGTACAACTACTGACCCTATAAAAAAACATTTAAATTTTGGTTGGTATATCCACTTATTTCATACATTTCTTCTAAACTGATCTGAAAATACTTTTTAGATAGTTTTGTAGTAATTGTCTTTATAGGGTCTAGAGAGGTAGCATAAGAATTGAGGCATTTGTTTTTAAATAGCAAACCCCTGTTCAATTCCATACTACCTAGGGTGCTCAAAGCACTGCCTGGAGTAATCCTTGAGCACAAAGTAAGCCCTAAACAGAAGGATGTGGTCTTCAAATCACACCCCTTAAGTAATTGATTTTATTTATAAGAAGTTATATTCATTAAGTGTGTTATTTATATAGAAGGAATAAATGATGCATGTGAAGTGAGAATATCTGGGCTTGAATACAGGTTTCATTGTTTATCAAGTGTATATGACTAACCAAGTCATTGACTGCTTTATTGACCAAGCAAGTATTGACTACTTAGGGCTACTCTCATCATCTACAAAATGATACTCAAAGGCACTTTTTCCTACTGCAGAGCAACTTATGAGGATTAACTGAGAAGAAGTGAGTGCATCTTTTCTACAATCTGTATAATGCTATGAAAATGGCAGTTTTCATTATTACCATCTGAAGAGTGTGGGAAGCTTAAAGAGGAAACTTGCCAAAAATATCAAGGCTGATGAAAAATGTCAGTTCCAATTTGTTTTTAAATTGCTGTATATTTAATTGTCTCCAGTCTGAGTAGTCTATTTGCAATTCTGATTGCCTTTTTATAAGAGTATATATAATAATTAGCTATGGTAAGGGTAGGGTTGTGGAAAGTACATATGTAGTGAAGTTTATCAAAACAGAATTTCCAGGGTTGAGACAGCCAAGAAGACTGTGGTTTCTCAAACTATAATCCTGTACAATATCATCAACTTGAAATTCTGTGGAGGACTTTGAAATTAAAGTAAAAAAAAATACTAATATAAAGCCTCATGAGACCTGGATTTTAGTAAGATATCTGATTAGTTTAGAATAATATAATAATTATATTATATTGATAATATTGACATTGATAACATTGATAGAAGTAATAATAAATTTTACTGGTAAAAATATGAGGGTCAGGCTAAGAGTCAAGTATATTAAGTGAGTTATTATTAAATACTCTATCAGGTTTTACTATATTAACCTGTTAGAGATGACATGGCTGAGGATCAAAATTAAAACCATGGCTATTAAGTACCAATACTTAGTTTTTAGCAGTTTCAGATGTACTTATAGTACATTCTCCTGCCATGATACTGAAGTACTTTGTTTACTTCATCTGTAAATTGAAAGAGATAAAATAAATATCTGAAGTATATTCTGACATCATTATTTTTACATTTATTTTATAGATCATATTGTTTGTTTAAAGGAATCCTAAAGAAAACTGATATATATCTCTGGAATAAGAGGAAATACTATACCCTAAATTTCTCAACATGTATATATTTGGGTAATTTTCACTTGATATATAATATCTAATATTTTTATAGAATAGAAATTGAATCAGTGATTTTATTTTATGAATTAATAAAGCTACTTTTACTGAATTTTTCTAGAATGAGGATGTTTTTCTAAATGGAGAAAGTGTGAGAATGAGGCATTCAAAAGTTTTAAAATCAAAGAAAATTGGGAAGAATCAGTCAAAAGCCTTATTTTAAAACTCAATTGTTCTAGGAATAAAATATTTTTTGAGTAGTCCAGTGAAATGGTTACATAATGGATGTATAGAGATAGTTAGAGTTGAAAAGAATCTTAGCTATATCTTGTCCCAAATTTTCATTTTGCGGATAAGGAAAGAGTGAAGTAGAAAAAAAAAACATATGCTTAGAGATATTCACAATTTAAATCTCTGCAATCAGGGCTGAAGTGATTAGGGTACTTGTCTTGCATGTAGTGGACCAGGGTTTAATTTCTGGCATCCAGCATCCCTAGCAGCCAAAAAGTGAACCCTGAGTGCAGAAAAATGAAATAGGGAACTTCTAATTAAAATTTTAAAAAATGTAAAGAATGTGAGCTCATCATTTAGTCATCTTGGAAATACTTTCCTTAATTTTCACTTTTCTATAATCTATTATCTTTGTCCATAAATACAAATTTATTATCCCAAAATTCTTTTTTTTTTTTTTTTTGGTTTTGGGCCACACCCAGTGACTCTCAGGGGTTACTACTAGCTTTGCATTCAGAAATCACTCCTGGCTTGGGGAACCATATGGGACACCAGGGATCGAACCCAGGTCCAACCTGGGTCAGCTGTGTAATAGGCAAATGCCCTATCACTGTGCTATCACACAGACCCTTATCCCCCAAATTCTTGATGGTTCACCCAAAGACTTCTATTACTTATTATATTTTTATAGTTTTAATGTTTTTAATTATTTTATTTAAGCACCGTGATTACAAGGTTATTCATGTCATAGTTTTTATTTCCATAGTTACAAAGTTGTTCATAATTGAGCTTCAGTTATAAAATGTACTACATCCTTCACCAATGCATAGTTCCCATTACCAATATTCCCAGTTTCCTTTCTGCTCTCTAGCTACACTCTCCCCTTGCCTGCTTCTGTGGAAATATTTTCTTCTCTCTCTCTCTCTCTCTCTCTCCCTCACCTTTTAGCAATGATTGATAATGAAAATATCAATTCCATTATCAATATAATTCAAAATATCAATTGCAATATTGTTATTGAAGGTGTATCATGCATAACACTTTATCTTTTTTCTTCACCCAGTTTTTGTCCAGAGTAATCATGTCATAGTGTTTCCTTCTATATCCTAACTGTACTTCCCTACTATTTGGAGCAAACTTCCCACCATGGACTGGTTCTTCATATTTTCATCTTTAATGTCTCTGAGTATTATTATCATACTATTTTATATCACACATATTAAGTTGCTCAGATAACTGAAAGACATAATTTTTACTTGCCTCTGTTTGCTCATACTTCATTAATTTAATTTATCTATTTTTGTCTTTTTGGGGATTACTTAGAATTGCTTAGGGTTTATGCCTGGATATGCAATCAAGAATTGTTCCTTGCTGAATCAGAGGGTTATATGAGGTGCTTGAGATTGAACATGGGTTGATTACTTGCAAAGCAAGCAGCCTACCCACTGCACAATATCTCTAGTCCCATTTGTATTCTTACACTTTCAAGCTTCTTACAAACACCCTTATAGATAGGCATAGCCTGTCTATAAGAGAGTCTTCTCTTATTACATATAATTATTCAATGTTTCTTAATTCTTCCATTATCAATTAAATATGCATGAATTCAAAATTTCTATTTTAGCCACATTCATTATCTCTAGAATATCAATGTAATTATAATAAACTATCATTTTGCTACATTTTACTTGCTGCCTTTTGAACTTCTTCCTAGTTTGGGGATCTGGGAGAAAACTAAAAGGTCTGAAATGCATGTTTTTTTTTTATGCAGTATCCCAACATTGTCCCCAAAGCACTGCCTGGAATAACCCACAGGCATAGAAGTGTGTCCCACAAACAGCAACAAAAAATTAGTCTTATTTTTCTGTGTTCCACTTATGCTTAATGTTTTAGGAAAATGTAAAATTTTGGGTATCCTCTTGGAACATTTCACTTTAGCAACAATATACTGTCTTTGCCAACTTCATACTGTCATCCTAAAGCCTTTCAAATGCAGCCCATCCTTTCTATTATCATGGAGAGTATCCTAGCACAGATTGCTTTTAACTACTTTTAGAAATGTTGTGCTTTTATTCTTTTTTTGTTCTGTTCTTCCTCTTTTAATTCAACTTATTTGTTTGGACATTAAAATTATCAGCTTTGATTTGTCAAAGAGCTCATTGCACCAATAACAAACAGCTTTTGGGATTGCTTTCAAAAATCATTTGATCTGGAGCATTGGTAGTGGGAATGTTGCGCTGGTGAAGGGGTTTATTCTGTTTATGACTGAAACCCAACTACAAATATGCTTGTATTCATGGTGCATAAATATATATAAATCATTTGATCCTAAATCTACCTACTTTATATTCTCATTTCTATAAATAATTATTTTTACTCAAAACAAGTTAACTTTCTATAAATGCTTCTGCCTATGTACAACAGGGTCAAGGTAAGAGCAGGGAGTCAAGTTACTTTTTTTGTCATTGGCCCTTCACTCACATAATTTCTCCAATTAAAATTTCTATGACATATTCATGAATTATTGCAGATTTTTTCAGAGCACTTCTGCAATCGTCATTTTGTTTTATTTTCCCTACAATCATAATTGATAGGTAAGAATAATAGTTTTTCTAATTTTTCATCTGATAAATCCAAGGTTAGTATTAATATAGTGACCAATTGCAAAAAAGTGTTTAGAATAAGTTCAAAATCCTTATAATTTCTTCCTATGTTCACTGCCTTGCCATTTATTATTCAAGCTTAACTAAATTTTCTTTCTTTTTGAAGTTTCTTATGAAAAGTACAGTGAAGTCTTTTCAAATTAATACAAATAGAAATGTAATAAATAGGGGCTAGAATGATAACTCAGCACATAGGGCATTTGCCTTGCACCCAGCAGATCTGGGTTTGATGCCCAGCATCTCATTAGGTTAGCAGAGCCTGCCAGGAGTGATTTCTGGGTGCAGAGCCAGGAGTAATTCCTGAGCATCACTGGGTGTAGACCACTCAAAAAATGCAGAAGCCTCTTATCTTCTAATATTGCTGTCTTATCAGTTAAATCATGAATCCTAAGAGCAATAGTTGCCATATTTTGTTACTGATTTTACTCTGTGCTTTGATGCCTGAATTGCTTTTGTTGAGAAAGTGAGTTTTGTCTTTGTAGGTCAGAATTTCTAATATGTAATATATTTGAAGCAAGCATTCATCCATATCTCTATTATTATAATTTAAATGAAAATATTGCCAATATTTAAAACAGGCATATATTAAAAGCCACCATTTATTTATCTTATAAAACTTGACAGATTTAATACAAAACTTTAAATGAGGTGACTCAACACTGTCTAGTATTGCCCCTTGTTTAATAATTTTAATATGAAAAATAGGACGTGACATTTCAATCTCACTTCTGTGCTTATTTATTCAATCTTTTCTGAGAATAAGGTGTGGCTGCTTTTTTTTTTCTCAGAAAATGGAGGAGACATGGATTAGCTAAGTAAAATTTAATGTTATTCCACTGTGATGAACCCCAAGAATGACAAACAAAATAGCCAATTGGCTACCTTATGTGACCTTAAATAATCTTTCTAAGCGGTCATGCTACTTTTACATTGCAAAGTTATCTCTACTTGGCATGGACCTATTAATATGACACAATTATACATGACAAGCCAAGAACAGACAGTATCAAATACATATTAACATTTTTTAGTCCTTCACATTCCACATATTTTAGGAAAACATTACATTGAAAATTACATTTTACATGCAAAAGTGGCATTATAATTTTGATATAAATCTAAGTTTATCTGTTATATTACCAATCTTTATTTACAGTTATTATGATTTTCAGATTTCCCCAATCATTCTACCTATTATATATGACACTAAGTGTCTATAAATTTATAGATTGAAAACATAACTTCATTGGTTAATAATAGTGTAGAATGCCAGTAGTATAATCTTACTCATCTGTATGTACTTAAGACACATTTCTCCCATCTTCACGGTTCAAATTTCTTTCCACCACCAAAATGACTCCTATACCTATTCCTCTCATTCCCACTCAAATTTTTCTGTGTTTTTCAGTGAGTCAAGATTAGTTTTAATGTTTTTCCAGTTTGTTAACTGGTGATTGTATTTTATTTTCTTTATTTTTTACCCAGCACATTCATATCAAACTCTAATCATTTTGTTCCCAAAGGAATTCTGTGATAATTTTTAATACAAAGTAATATTTATTTGAGAATATATACTTCAGCATCTTTATTACTCACTTGTCAATTAATGTTAAGGCTGATGTCATATTTTGATACTGTGAGTAATGCAGCTATGAACATAAGGGTGAAAACATATTTTCTAATAAGAAACATTTAAATGTATACATATATATAATATTTTCACTTTGGATGAAGTATAGAGGTCTTATCTATTAATAAGTAAATCCAACTATTAATTATATAACTTCTAATAAATATTAAAATAATATTAAAATATTAAAATAGTACTCCCCACCAAATTATGAATTGTTTAAATGTTTAATTTTGTTTTAAGAGATTCTAATTAGTAGATCTATTGAAAAGTCACCCCCCCTAACAAAAACCTCAAGGTTGAGATATTCCCCTGGGTATAAAACAGTTTATGTCTTAGAATTCAAAGGTTTGGCAAACATAAACCCAGGAAATAGAAAAGAAAACAGCGAAAGCAAAAACACATCCAGAAACTAAGTTTCCATTTAGCTTAGCTATTCTACCTCTGGGAACATAGCACAAAGGCACAACAAGCACAATGCAGAAAAAGACATCTGAACTCCTTTATTCATCGCAACACTAAACACAGTGTCCAAGAACAAATGACTAGATAAAGAAGCTATGGTACATATGCACAATGGAATACTATACATCCATCCATAAGAAAAAGCAGCAATTTTCTGCTTTGTGGATGTATTTGGAAAGTGTTATGTTTAGTGAAATGAATTAGAAGGAGAACAAACACAGAATGATCTCACTCATGAAGAATGTGAAAAACATAGTAGGGAAATAACTTATATCAAAAGTCAAATAAATGGGGAATTGATCCTTAGTTGGACTCTTTCCACTGTGAGAAGAGGAAGAAGAGGTCAGGGACAGGAGCTCTAACACAACTATCGAAGGAAATGTTCACTTTGGATAAATATTGGGTGATGAAACACATAAAATGACATGTATGGTATCCTATCAGTAACATTATTGTAAACTACAGTGCATTGAAAAGGAAAGAAAAAAAACTAGAAAAAGTGTCTGCTGTAGAGGAAGGATGGGGGTGGGTGGGAGTGAAACCAGGGACATTGGTGAAGGCAAATGGACACTGCTGAAGAGATTGGTGTTGGTATTTTGTATGTCTGAAACTTAATCACTTTACATGAAAAAGTTACATGTAACTTTTGTAATTCATGATGAGTCAATTTAAAAAATAACTTACCCAGGAAATAGTCTAAAAAGTCTTTCACAGCCTGATGATTTATTATGTGGAGTACTTCTGACTCTGCTGTTTATGTAGTCTCTCATGAATATTGATGTCTATTCTGTCTTTGTCAACCTAAACACTGACTCATGTATTGGAATCCTAGTGTGGGTTAGGAGCTATATGATATTGAATAAATGGCCTGCCTCTGATATCACTGATGGATGCTCAAGAGATCCAAAGGCTTGTTTAGTCCTTGTGTTTATTTTTTCCATCTCCTATTTATTTATCCATTCTCTGCCACTGATCCCTGTACTGGAGATCAAAATTTTCTATCTGATTATTTTCAGACTAATCTGGCATGGGATTTAGGTACTTATATCTATGAATGTTTCCTGCAGCTGACTCTATAGTTCATCGAAGGTTTTAAATTACAACTTTAGAGAAATGCCTGCAGTTTTACTCAGAATTATTAGTTTTTATTTTCAAAAAATTTTGTCAGGTATCTTATTTTGCATATATTAGGCAAAGGAAACTCTAATATTCAAAGGCAACAGTATTTATTCAATTAATTTAACAAATATATTAGACTATAAAAACTCTTTAATAGGTACATAAAACTTCTCTACCTCCAAATTCTATAGTTCTTTGCCTTACTCTATATTTTTAATTCTCTCCTCTCTCTCTCTCTATCTCTCTCTCTGTCTCTGTCTCTGTCTCTGTCTCTCTGTCTCTGTCTCTGTCTCTGTCTCTCTCTCTCTCTGGTTTTTGAGACACACCTGGCAACACTCAGGGGCTACTCCTGGCTCTGTGCTCAGAAAAAGCTCCTGGTAGGCTTGGGGACCATATGGAACCATATGGGATGCCAGGAATCGAAATGGGGTGCAAAGCAAATGCTCTACTGCTGTGCTATAGCTTCAGCCCCTCCTCTCTTAATTATTTTTGTTATTGTTGTTGCTGTTGAAAGTCATCTTTAGTTGCATTCTTAGTTGAGTGATGAAAGTTGTGGTTGTTGTATTTACCAGAGGTTGTTGCAGTGCTCATGCACATGCTCACCAAGAGGTGAGCACTTTCTGACTCTGGTACTCATCTGGATTCTTACATTGTACACATGGCTGTAGTATAATAAGACATAAGCAGTAGTAGGAATCAGAGAGAGTGGAACTACCATGATAGTAACTGGCACATGTGGTGACATCAGATATTTCAACGCATGATCATACATTTGAAATGCAAATAGTCTATGCTCAAGCTGCTTACAATGTCATATACATTTTTTATTTTAGGACTTGAGATATAGTATACTACTTGAGGTAGTAGTGTTTGCTTTGCATATATACACACACATATATATAAATGTATATATGTATATATATATATTGCTTATTTTGGTTTAATCCTCAGCATCAAATATGATCTCCCAACTAAACCAGGAATGAATCCTGAGCACTGCTGGGAGTGAGTTCTCAAAAACAAAAAAAGCTTCCAAATGTCTTAATGTTTTATTAACAGTACATATTACATTTTATGCCTATTATAAATAGATCTATATACCTGGGCTCATAGTATAATTTCTCAGAGCAAGGGATTGAGAGTATAAAAGTTTAAATCTGGCTCTGTCAATGATTTATTTCTCTGGGATCCCAATGTTATGATTTTTATGGAAACTAGCAGTCTTTATTTAAAATATTTATTAATATTACTATTATTAATTTGTAGGACATACATGGCAGTGTTCAGGAGATAACTCCTGACTTTGCACTGAGGAATTATTACTGGTGGCACTTGGGACCATATGGAGTTTCAGAAAGAATTTGTTGGCCATGTGCAAGAAACTACTCACTATATTATACTTCAGCCCCTATATTTAAAACATTTTAATTGTTAATGATCACATATAAGTTATCGTTATTTATTTAACCATGAACTATTGAGTATAAGCCTGGGGAAGTAGCTATATTAGTATAGGGGCCAGAGCGGTGGCACAATGGTAAGGTGTTTGCCTTGCAAGTGACTGACCTAGGATGGACCCACGATGAGATCCCCCAAGCCTGGAGCGACTTCTGAGCTCATAGCCAGCAGTAACACCCAAGTGTCACCGGGTGTGGCCCAAAAGCCAAAAACAAACAAACAAACAAACAAACTAAAAACAAAACAAAGAAACAAACCAGAAGATTTATCAATTAGTGATACCTCTTCATAGATATGAAGCAGTTCTTGCCAACTAGAAAGATCTACCATAATAGTAACAAATGCTAACTTATTATGGGGGAATTAGGGTAAAATAAGAGTATAATTTAAAACAATGTATAATAAGAAAGAAAAATGAAAATTGAGGACTTGCCTTTTAATTAACCAAGAAAGGCTGCACAAAGGAAATGGCATCTAAGGCATTGTTAGGCTTCTCTGGCCACAATATTTTCAACAATTAGTAAAAGTCAAAATATGTTTTGAATCTTTTGGGGCTATGTTGGCTATGTTCAGGTATTGCTCCTAGCTCAATGATCAGAGAGATTGGGCTCAGTGTCCTTGCAAGGCAAATGCCTTATCTACTGAAATATCTCTATGGATGTTAATATTTTTTAATCCAAATTTCTAGTTAACTCCTGACTTAGTTCAGTGTTAACAGAGAATTTTTGGAAATGAGAAGAAAATCTCTATGTTCAACTGTATCATCTGCATCTATCTTTATCATTATGTATATGTCTATCTCAATCTTTATATCTATTTATATGTACCTTCATAAAAGGAAAAAGTCATGATTTTCAAAAATATATACACTTCAGTGTCCTTTCTAGTATTAGTCACAATAATCAAGAAATGAATTGACATTAAAGAAAAGATAGTTGAAACATATACCATGAGACATTACTCAACCATGAAAATCAAAGGAATTATGTCATTTATAAGAGCAAAGTTGAAACTGGAAAACATTGTGCTAAGTGGAATAAATAACACAGAAAACATTTGATGTTATCTCTTATTTTTAGGATTAAAAAAAGAGCCAAGATGACCAAAGCGATATGACAGTGGGTTGGGAACTTGCCTTGAATCCAGCTGACCCAAGTTTGATCCTTGGCATCCTATAGTTCCCCAAGTTTATCATAAGTGATCCCTGAGTACGGAGCCAGGAATCAACCCTTGAGCATCACTGCATGTGGCCCAAATCCAAAAGAAACCCCAACCTCCCAATCCTCCCAAAAAACAAGAGCCAGTCTTAGAAAAACAGCAAAGTGATGGTTGCCATGCACTGGGAAGAGAAGAAAATATGAATAGCTATAGATCCAAAGGTACAGACTTTCAATTACATATTGGATAACTTCAGAAATAAAATGTACAGCTTGTTGACTAAAGTGTTAATATAGTATAATATTGTGTGCTTGATACTTACAGAGATAAATCTTAAAGTGCTTTCACCCCAATTTATGGGCATATTAATTAATGTATTAATCATTACAGTGTATATGAAATTTTTCAATATGCAATTTAAAATCAATACTATTTTGTCAATCAATCCAATACAGCTACATTAAAAATATAGAAATATATATAAAATATATAAAAATATAAAAATATTTTACTAAACAAAATAATACAAACTAATGACTTCTGGCTAAGGGAGACAAGGATAACAATTTTGTAGCATAACTTCCCCAAAGGGCTGGATTTGGGGCACTTAATTTTAATTTTATAAAATTATTTTTTAAATTGTGACAAAACTTCAACAATTTTTCCTTCAAAAGTAATGCCAAGCAAATTTGTGACACACTCCCATTCTATTTTATTTGATGATTTTGTGAGCTCTGTATTTGTGTAAGATGGTTAAGATAATACATGGGATGTCTTTAATTACACATGTGATAAAGCAGGCAATGGTCAAAATTTTATTAATATTTAAAGGGACATATAGAGGTTGGGGATAGTATAGCAGATAAAGTGCTTGCCTTGCATATAGTCAATCCAAGTTCTATCCCTGGCATCCCATAAGGTCCCTGAGCATCACTTATCAGTGATTCCCTGGGTGTATCATGCAGAATCCGATAGAGGTGCATACCCAGAGGCATTTAGGGCTTGGGTTTACTCCTGGTTTTGTGCTCACCCCAGGTGGTGTTCAAGGACTACGTTCAGGCAATAGTATCTGTTGTACATTACTTCATCCTAAAATGAATTTTTTTAAAAATTATTTGTTCTTAGTGTGGTGCCACAGCTGATAAGTACTCAGGGATTACTTCTTCCTCTGTGTTCAGGTATCAGTTCTGTGTGGCTCAGGGGACCATGTTGAGGATTTAATCCCAACTCTGAGTTACCTCATGTAATACATGTGCCTTGTCCCTGTACTATATCGAAGAAAGTACTCTCCCATACCAGCTATACTATATCTCCAGTACACAAAAATATATATTCTAAAAGGAGAAGAAACAACTATTATTGTTCCAAGACAGTGTGAGATACATAGTTTGATTTTTGCAGAGATTAGTGTATTCATTTATAGACATTTTAAAATAAAATAAACTATAGGCTATTTAATTAGATTGTTCACTAGGAAATTGGACAATCCTTAGAATATATTCAGATCTATAGGTGAGATGGGAGTAAAAAGGGGTTCTGTGACAAATCCTAGAGCAATTTTCTCCCTGAAATTTTCCAAAGTAATTTTCTTATTTTTTAGACCTCAAGTTAAGTGTTACTTCCTCAGTAATTTTCTATTCTTCTTACCTTTTATTTTCTGTCTTTTATTTTTGTATATTTTCCCTTTCTGGCACCAAATATATTTTAACATACAAACATATCTACATATTTAATGTGTGGGTCAAGTATTTGATTTTAAGATGATAGATGCTGATTACTCATACGTTGCTTTGGAACACAGTTCAGAGCTTAGCCTTTCTATGTGAGAAGGTATTGCTCCTCGCAGATTAAGTAGGGAACCTAGTTCAGATGCATACAAGGCAAATGCAAATGCATACAAGGCAAATATAGTCCATATTTTATCCCCACTAATAAAAATTATTGGGACATAATGAGGGAATTAAACTGAAGAATATTAAATAAGCAACTCATATGTGGGTTATAGATAAATAACTTATATATGCTAATTCTAGCATGTCAACGGCAACTCAGATCACATTAAAACCTCTAAGGTTAAAGGCCAGAGTGACAACACAGTGGTATGGGAATTTGCCTTGCACACAGCAGATCTAGGACAATCTTGGTTCAATCCCTCGTCCTCCATATGGTTCCCAAGCCACAAGTGATTTCTAAGTGCATAGTCAGGATTAACCCCTGAGCATCACAGAGTATGGCCTGAAAAGAACAAACAAATCAAAACAAGGATAGTAGAAAATATGACCAATGAAATGATTTTGAAAAGTTTCAACATCATATTGAGAAAACAAAAGAAGCATTCAAGTAGATTTTTTAGAAGAGGGAGAAAGCAGTGTCCTGAAACCAAATGGGGAACCATTTAAAATAGGACACATTTTTCTTATTCAATGGAAGGACCAAGTCAAGCTCCAGTACTTGATCTTTAATCTTGTAAAACAAGCAAACTAAAAATTCCCCACACACTAAATCGAGTACAAATCAAGTATAAAACAATCCCTGTCATTTATTATTTTTTTCATTGTTAAGTTTGCTCAATTTTTTATCAACTAAGGATATGGAGTATATTTTCCTGTGTGTTTCTAATTCTTCCTTAGGTGTTAGATTATCATTTAATAAATTCAAGATAGCCATCTTAAATTTCTTAAATCACTATTTAATAGAGCCAAACTAAAAGAATGAGCGTTTGTGTATCTTTTTTGTTTGTCTTGGTGTTTGTGAAAGAGTGTTGATGTGTGCTTGTGTGAGGTCTTCAGGTTAAAGAAGGCTTGCGTCAATGCAACTGCTTCTTATGTTTAATATAGGTCTACATAAGAGAGTTCTGAAAATACAAGAACATAGGCTCTAAATTCACTGATTAGAAGATCTAAGTGTCGCCAGGAATGACCCACGGAGTGAATAATTTGTTTCCCTAGGAACATATGGAATCCACTGACTCCAGGAAATATTTTCAGAGTGCACACATATTTCTTCAAGACGTTAACATCCCAGAGGAAAAGGAGGAATAAAAACATGACAGGGAGTAATTTAAAATGGCAGGTACTGCAGTTTTCTTTTCCTGTCCTAGAAATCTGATATTTGATACGAATGTAGATGATTTTCTTGTGATTGCTATAAAAAGTTGATACTGCTCTTTCCAAAATTCTCTAAGATTTATTTTTTCCTCCTTCTTTGTGGAATTTTGTTGTTTTTGAATGGCTTAGATTGTGGGTATAAAGAAATCAAAACATTGCACATTATTTCTTATAATGTAACCACAAGAAAACACAAATGCTGAGGCTCTGATTCACAAAAGAATATTGGCTATTAGTTACGGTATGGTTCAGTTGAAAATGAAGTCCAAAATTAAATTATATTTCACTAGACTGTAACGTAATCAAACCTTGATTTTTGTGCATCAGTTATATTATTTCCCTTTTTAATTTTAATCTTTTCAATATTTTTATAAGATTATAACACCTCAGGAGATATAAATGATAGACAACCAGACAATGTAGGTTCCAAGTCCCTTTTGCCACTAATACATTATGTGACAGAAAAAAATGTGTTAAATTATTTGAGACTCATTTTCCTCACCTAGAACAGAGGCTAATCTTCATTTTAAAGATCACAATGGACATTAAATAACATGGTGGAAATAAATGTTTTTTCTTTTATTTTCTTATAAATGCCAATCTTTGGCAGATTTTCAAATGTTAGATTTGCTAGAAACATTATCTCCAAATCCTGGAAAACACACTCTCCATAGGAATTTAAACTCAGAAAGGCAACGTTGTGTAGAAAACAATTTACAGATTACTTACATGAAAATTGTTTTTTAAAAAAAAATAACCTCTTATATACTATGAAACTATACTATGAATCTTTCATAAACTATGTAAAGAGGGTCTCTTAGTTCAGGACATGGATTTTTATAACAATAGTAGAATGCAAAATAAGAAATTCACCTTATAATATAACAATGATAAACATGTAAATATGCATTTATTTTAGATATGTTATTGATATACATGAAACAGTTTTCATTAAATTATACATTTGTTTATTATAAGGGCAACATCCTTTTCTATCATGCCTTTGTCTAGACTAATTACTCAAAATATATAGTTAAATGTAATAATTTGATTTCAAGATGCACTAATTAATTTCCATTATAGCTTGAGTATCATATTTTACTTCGTGTATGAAATCTCTTTTTAACAGAATCCTTTATTTGACTGTATTACCACAAATAACACTGATAAACATTTAAAGCTTATAAAAGGGGCCTAAGATATAATAAATATTTAAAATGTATAAGAGGGGCCAGAGAGATATCACAGAGGTAGGGCATTTGCCTTGATGCAGCCAATCCAGGACAGACTGTTGTTTGAATCCTGGCATTCCATCTGGTCCTCTTGCCTGTCAGGAGCGATTTCTGAGTGTAAAGTCAGGAGTAACCCCTGAACGCAGTTGGGTGTGACCCAAAACCCAAAAATAAATAAATAAATAAATTTATAAGATTCACATAAATCACCTTATTAGTGTTTTTTTCCCATAGTCTAAAAGATGATATTATGTTTGGACATAATCAACAGTCAATATTAAAGTTACAACATAAAGCAGAATTTAGTCACTAGCCATGTAAACATTTACAAGATAATTTATTTGGCCACTTAAATTATTTTGATGGATAAGATTATAATCTACAAGGTAATGGGGGCTTCACATGAGCTAAATTCATGAATGCATGACATGTACAAAGCACAAGAAATACTTTCCTTAGCTTAATGCATTATGCACTACTGTCTTATATTCAGTTCTTAATCATTTTAATTTACAACTTTCATTTCATAAATGAAGCCTGATGAAATAACAGAATATTCAGATGAGCATAAATAAAAAAAGCAGTATGTGTGTCCATGATTCCAAGCCATTTTATTTTCATATAGTTCCTATCAAAGCAAAATTCCTTTGGATTCACATTGCAATGAAATTTACGAAGACACAAAGCAAATTCAAGGTAAATACGTATGGGAATTATGTAATGTAGAAGTTAAAGGCAAAATAGAACTTAATTTATATAACTTAAGTACTTATTTTTCCACACATAAGCTGAAAGAGGATATATTGATAACTGTATGTCAAAAAATAAAATAAAATAAAAAAAATTTTTGCTTATTTTAGGCCACACACAATAGTGCTCAGAGTTTAATCCTATGCACTCAGAAATTACGTATTTTCCAGCATATAAAACGACTTTTGAAACAAAAAAAGTCAACCGAAAATCCGGGGTTGTCTTATACTCTGAGTATATCCCGAAAAATGTTTCAATACGCAGCTAAACAAAAATTGTCTGAATATTGCCACAAAAACGAGTTTTCCAACTAGATCCTGCACCAATCACTGCAAGGCTGCTCGGGCTGCCTCTCTAACTCAGCCAATCCAAGCAGGCTTTTTATGCATGCAAATTAGACAATGTTCTGGACCGAATCTACACTGTCAAAAGCCTGCTCAGATTGGCCAGAGTCAGAGAGGAAGTCTATTACAGTATAACCTTTGAACCTTTGCTTGTTGTGATTGGCTCACTGTGGTACATACAGTTGAAGTAAAGGAACGTTCTGTCTGATACAGCGAATATAGGCCTAAATCTATGTTTTAACTGCAAAATTAGGGGGGCGTCTTATACGCCCAGTCATCTTATACACCAGCAAATACGGTACTCTGGCAGTCTGGGAACCTGGGTCAGCTACATGCAAGGCAAATGCCCTTCCCACTGTACTATTGTTCCAGAACTAACTATATTTTTGAAGCAGCTGAAATCCTGCTTACAAACACAGTTGCCATGTCTGTACCCAACCAGCTCCTGGCTCACTTGGTTTTCCAAAGAGATGTAAAACAAGCTGTGATAACTTATGAGTACTTGTGCCTCACAGCTAATAACTGGTTGAGAGGAGAGGATTAGCCAAATTCCTGTGCTGCTGAAGCAGGTCTGCTGTACCCATCTCCCATAATCACGAGTGGCCCTGCTTCATTACTTCTTTACAGTTCTCTGCAAGGACACCAATATGACCAAAACTCCAAGTATACTGGTATTTGGGATGATATCATCAGAACTTTTTTGAGTGAGTGCAGCACTTTCCCCTAACTAATTTTTTAGTATTTCTGGAAGACCTGATAGTTGGGGGGGGAAAGCCACAGAAAAACCACAGTAATAGCAATAGTGCTTGGAATTTCTGCACGCAGAGGTCACTCCCAGCATTTTGCAGTCAGAGAGGACATGTTATTCAGTACTAGTGCTTGACCTGGTGATTCAGTGATGCTTGGGTCCAGTGGTACAGAAGGCCATCAGGAGGATCACTCCAAAGTTATCCAGAGGCCTCCAAGACTATACTTAGAGCTGTTAAGAGGTACCACGCAGAGCTGGGGATCAAACTCTGAGACTTGACCATTCAGAAATGAGCCCAGGCCACTTTATAGAAGAAGCATGAGTTCTAGGGACCAGAGAGATGGCACAGTGGTAAGGACGTTTGCCTTGCATGTAGCCGACCCAGGACAGATGGTGGTTTGAATCCTAGCGTACCATATGGTCCCCCGAGCCTGCCAGGAGCGATTTCTGAACAGAGTCAGGAGTAACCCCTGAGCGCTGCCGGATGTGACCCCAAAACAAAAACAAACGAACAAAAAGAAGCATGAGTTCTAGCATTTTGAGCATTCACTCGAAGTGTATTTTTATGTATTAAAAATCCCTTCCCTACCTATATATTGTAAGATATTTGTAGATTAAAACCCAATCACAATCATGTTTGTAACCAAGGTGTTTAAATAAAATATTATTTAAAAATTAAAAACAAAAAACAAACAAACAAACAAACAAAAAAAAAACCAACCTGGGCCCGGAGAGATAGCACAGCGGCGTTTGCCTTGCAAACAGCCGATCCAGGACCAAAGGTGGTTGGTTCGAATCCCGGTGTCCCATATGGTCCCCCGTGCCTGCCAGGAGCTATTTCTGAGCAGACAGCCAGGAGTAACCCCTGAGCACCGCCGGGTGTGGCCCAAAAATAAAAAATAAATAAATAAATAAATAAATAAATAAAAACAAAAAAAACCTAATGAAAGCCAATTACTCAATGCCCTAGATTTTGCTAAATTTTATTTTTGAGGTGACAAAAAAAAAAGAAAAGAAAACTGACACTTAATTGAATAATTGCATACTTGTTTGAATGATGCATAACAATACCATTGTAAACTGACAGCTATAATACAGTATAATTTTTAAAATAAAAACATTTTTATATATCTTAAGAAAAACACACATTTATCAAGCACATCAAGCCAAATGCACTGTTGCATTTCAAGTAATGATACATTAACCCTTATGATTTTTAATGAAATCAGCTCCAGTTATTCTGAGATAAATTTTTATTTTATCATGAGAATTGATTTTGTGTTTTACTACATTTAATATTAGAATTTTATTTTAAATACTCTTAATTCTTTTCTTAAGAATATATTACTTTTAGTTTTTTGTTGTTATTTGTTTTGGGGGGTCATACCCAGTGGTGCTCAGGAATTACTCCTGGCTCTGCTCTCAGAAATCGCTCCTGGCAGGCTTGAGGGACCATATGGAATGCCTGGGATCAAACCCAGGTCTGTCCTAGGTCAGCTGTGTGCAAGGCAAATGTGCTATTATTTCAGCCCCTGCTTTTAGTTTATAATATTCCCTCTCCCAAGATACTGATAGATACAGATGGTTCTTTGTTGGCCTGGATACTACTACTTTTTAAGTTTGTTTTCTAAAAATAAAATATATGTATTATATTACATTATTATATTATGTTATGTTAGTTATATTATATTGTATTGTATGCAGTATCTTATCTTTGTAATATTTCTTACTTTGATAGTGAGATAAAGGGTGCTTTTTACATTTTTTTATCAAATAATAATTTAAAAAGTACTCCAAATGAATATATAGTGTTGATGAAATAATTAGAATATTTCTAAAAATCTTACTGTTAATGAAATTATTCTCAGATCCCCCAAATAATGAAAACTCTCCAAATAACATGTCCAGCTTTCTTTGTAAGTTTTAGAAAGAAAAACACTATTTTCAATTGCTTGTAATGACAAAATAGGACCTGTAAGACAAAGACCTATTTGTTTCCTGTTTGAGGGGGTGTCTCTTGAATGGTGCTTAGAAGGCCTGGAGGCCCCAACTTTGGTTCAATTTATAGGCTTAAGAATATTATTAAAAAAAATTGGTCCTAATGCTAAGAATTTCCTGACCCACCTCAACCAAGATGATGTCTACAGAAAACAATACTTGATGTACCATTATTGTTATGCAATTGACCCAGGTTAAGCCAGCCCTTATTTCCGTCCCCTACCTCCTTTAAAATTTATCTTCTTTAATTTCTGCAATTTGAGGACTGGGTAAAAATTTGAAACCTAAAAAATTCCAATGTATCAAAAATCTTATTACCAATTTGTCTTCTTAAAACCCTCATGTAGGGTATTAAGATTCTAATTCCGGGGACTAAAGAGATAGCACAGGAGTTAAGATGTTTGCCTTACATGGTGGATCCTGGTTTCATCCTAAATACCAACAGGTGACACCTGAGCACAAAGCTAAGAGTAAGCCCAAAGTACCATCATGTGTGTGCACTCCGCACACAAAAATAAAATAAATGACCAAAAAATAAAACCAAAACAAAGATAGAGTTCTATTATAGTTCTACTTTTAAGATTTCTTTAAATTTTAATTTAATGAATTTCTAAAATCACAAAACAAGCCCATATTTCCAAAATTCCATATTATATTAAAAACAATAATCACAAGACCAGAATACTGTTTTGGAGACATCTAGGGCCATATCTATTATGATCTGGACAGATTTCTCGCAGTTTTATTCCTAGCTTATGGGCCATTTGACAGGAATCTAATGGAAGACAAGAAACCATTATAGAACAAAATTAAAGGATAAAGAGACTAGTCTCTAATTTCACCTTTTTATATTTTGCTTCATTATTTAAAACGTCCAGTTTGAGAATAAAACTAAACTTGGGCTGTAGAGATAGTACAATGGGTAGGGTGCTTGCCTTGCATGCAACTGACTAGATTCTATCCTGGTATCTTAAACAATGCCCTGTGCTTGCCAGGAATAATTCCTGAGTACAGAGTAAGGAAAGAGGCAGCCCTAAGCATAGTCAGCTATAGTCTTAAAGCCAAAAAATAAATAATAAGGAAGAGAACAGGATTGAATGATATCTATAGCAATACTGATTCAGTTGTCAAACAAGAAAGTGACTTCCTCTTTAAATACATGAGGACAAGTTATTTGACCTGAGTGAGGTCAACAAACTAGGGAATTGCTATAGTCTGACCTGCTACAGAGGCTTATAATATCATCATGAGTGATGTTTCCAGCATGTTCCTATTCCAACATACTGTGAATACACCACTGAACAAAAAACTGTCATCACTAAGTAATAGATTTAGAATATGTTTAATGGAATCTGAGTAAAAAGTCTCTGATTGTGCTGTTCTGATTATTCTAAATTTCAAAGCACAATTGTTTTACCAAGGAGAGGGAAAGAAACAACAAAGATTGAATTACTCAATGACTTAGATAATAAGAGTATAAGTCAAGCAGAATTAGGCATTGAAAAATCCAGCTCAGATTTTATGCTTCTTATTTTATATTTAATTCACAGCTTAGCAACAATTTATATATAGAAGTATCATAAATTCATTTGGTTTGTTATTCTTGAGTAACTATTTACTGTGGTGTTGAATTTTTCAGAATTGAAACAAATACCCATTTCATATAATGAAACATACACTTGTAGTATAAATGTTTACAGTAACTGTTTTCAGTTATACAATACAATTATATAGGAGAAGTTTAAAAATATTTTCCATTGGTTAGTGATTGAATAAAAATATCTTTTTTCAAAGAGTTCGAAGAATATGTAAAGTTTATGCACTCAATGTTATTTTTAAGAAGTTTAAAGAATACAAGAGTTTATATCATTTTATTTTAAAATCTTACTATTTTATTCTTTATTGATATACATGATTTTACACAGATCCATAGTGGCTACTAGAAGAGCTCCAACTTCAAACTCTGGAGATCAAGTAGTGCTAGGAACTAAGCCTGGTGCTCCTATATTCTAAGTATGTGTGCTAGATTGTTGAGCTGTTTTTCTGGTTGTAAGGTTAATGTTTTTTTTTCCAAAATCATTTTATTCCTTTATAATAAAGGAGAAATTTGAGGTTGAGATTTGGACATTTGGAAAGTTTGATGTGGGAGTTCTTTGTATCAGGATTTCTCAATGCTCAAGATTCCTCACTGCTGCCCATTCTGGTATTGCTAGCCTGTTTCCAAAGATTTGGATCTCAAATAACACCTTAAAGGTACCAGGTAACAAACACCAAATTAGAAAGTTCCCTATCATAACCACTAGGTGGTGGTTAATACCATCAACTTAAAAAGGGCATTTGCTGAGATAAACAGTGTTAAAGGACAAGAAATTTGTGGTCCTCAGTGAAACAAATGGTGCATTAATTTTTCATTGAATATCTGGTAGTGATATTGGCATTTATTTTAAACAAATAAAAATAAAGAGAAGAGAAAGGTTATTCTACTATTTATTGAGTATCTATTTTGTGCAACACACTGAGCTAAAAGCCAATAAAACAAATAGAACAGAATAGTATGGAGAATATAAACAGCTGACCCAGATTTATGTAACAATGCTACAATTAGAGACATAAATTATATATGAAATTAAAGAACAATGTCCCCATAAGATAATATTTATATGAATGTGTGTATGTACATCTATCTGTATAGTTAATAAGTATATAATTCAAAGATCTAGATAAAGACTTTGCTAACCCTGTGAGAGTAAAAGTATTTAAGAATAAAGTGAAGTCTAATAAAAAACATATTCTCAGTTTAATTATGGCTTCTTTACTTTTGATAATAAATCAAATTATAATTATGTCATCACATTGGAACTACGTGAGATAAAGACTCCCACCAGATTTTTGGGGAGTGTTCAGGCAGTGCTCAGAAATTGCTCCTGGCTCTATGCTCAGAAATTGCTCCTGGCAGGCTCGAGGATTCCATATGGGAAACCGGGATTCAAAACACTGTTCTTTTTTTTTTTCTTGGTTTTTGGGCCACACCCGGCGGTGCTCAGGGGTTACTCCTGGCTGTCTGCTCAGAAATAGCTCCTGGCAGGCACGGGGGACCATATGGGACACCGGGATTCGAACCAACCACCTTAGGTCCTGGATCGGCTGTTTGCAAGGCAAACACCACTGTGCTATCTCTCCGGGCCCCAAAACACTGTTCTTCTGTATGCAAGGCAAAAACACCCTGCCTCCATGCTATCTCTCTAGCCTCCAGTTTTATTTAACTAATTACTAGCTATTTATTTAAAGTGAATCAGTAGAATTTATATGAATAGGAAATAATTAAAACATTTTTATATAATACATATCAAAAACATCAATCAATTTAGAAATAATTTAGAATTTTTATCTCAATAATATTGATTGTCCCATCTTGTCTTTTTGTGTCTTGAAAAGACTGTGGGAAGCTGAATTTTATGAGGTAATATATTAGTTTTTCTTGTCATGTCAGTTTGTTGTCATATTTGTGGTTAGGAAAACCAGTGTTGATATTATTACCTGGGATGGCTAAAGTGAGAAAATACATGCCCTAGAGTTGGCTCTAGATACAATAGAATCATATTTTTGTTTGTTTGTTTTGTTTTGAGGCCACACCCAGTGATGCTCAGGAATTACTCCTGGCTCTGTGCTCAGAAATCGCTCTGGCTTGGGGGACCATATGGGAAGTCAGGGGATCGAATCAGGGTTTGTCCTGGGTCAGCAGCATGCAAGGCAAACACCCTACTGCTGCACCATCACTTCAGCCCCAAATTTGTATTTTTTTACGAGAACTCATGAGTATGTCCCTATTGTCATTCTCTAGAAGGCATGATATAGCAATAATTAATTATGCTTTGAAGAATTATAACCAAATAGAAAAATTAAATACATACTTACTTAAAGATATGATGTTTAAGAATTTCCATAGATTATTTATAACTAAAAAATCAGTTTGATTCTACAACTTGAACATGTTCACAAAAAATAAAATTGAGGAATTAAACACAACAAACAAAAAAAGTAATTTGGAGGCTAAAAGAACTCATACAAGAACAGATTTAAGGTTTTGATATTTGTCCAAGGTCTAACTACAATTTGATTAATGGACAAATGGAAGAACATGTTATTTGTATGATAAAAATAAATAATTTTATAAATATGTTATAAATGATAAAATATATCTTTAGCAATATATACTTTTTCTTAATGGACTACACATAATGAGGACTGAACTATTTTAAGAATTTCTAACTCAACTTCATTCTAGCTATTTCTAAGAAGAAAAAGGATTGTAAAATTATTTTTCTAGAATTCATATGAATTCATATGAATTATTTTTCTAGAATTCATATGTTGAAATTCTAGCCCTTTGCTTCTGAGAGTGTTTCTTGAAAAGAGGTTCAATGGTGAATAATAGGATAAACTCAGAATAGAATAATTCTGCTCAGAGCTCTGGGCTCTGGGCTCAGAAGTCATTCAAGTCATTCCTGGCAGGCTCAGAGGACCAAATGGTATGCCCGGATTTGAACCAGATCCATTCTGTGTTGGCTGTGTGCAAGGCAAATGCCCTACTGACTGTGCTAATGCTCTGGCCCCAGAATAGGGTAAAATCTTAAGCCGTTAATTTGTCCTTATAAGTTTAATGAGCTACTAATTGAAACAATGGTGTAATGAGACAGAAAGAAAACAGATCTATTAATCAAAGAGGCTTGAAGCAAAGGCTTCTCTTTACCCTGAACAGGAACTAAGCATTTTATTTTGTACTGGTAACCTACAAAACTATGTAACTATAAATACATTAGTAGCATCACAGAGTAAAAAAAATACCAATATACATAAATGTATTGTATACATGTATAAAAATAATGAGAAGAAATAAAATTAATATATACTATCCATTGTTACATAATAATATTAAATTCCAAGAAATAAATTTTATATTTTTGGTTTTTGGGCCATATCTGGTGATGCTTAGGGGTTACTCCTGGCTCTGTGCTCAGAAATCACTCTTGGCTTGGGGAACCATATAGAATTTTGGGGGGATCGAACAGCTGTCCATCCTAGATTAGCACTTGCAAAGGCAAACACCCTACCGCTGTGCTACTGGTCCAGCCCCAAGAAATAAATTTATAAAAGTTTAGAGACATGTACAAGAAAACTATTAGGGGTTGTTAAAATAATCAGAAGATACAGAATCAGATAAACCTCTCATTCTCCTGAGTGAGAATAGTGAGAATAATGTTAACTGTAACATTATACAAATCCAAAGCAATTTCTACCAAATTGTAATAGCCATTAAAAACGATAAAATAAAACAAATAACATTAAATCTTTTCTGGAACAATAAAATACTCTAAAGAGATAAAGCAGTATGGAACAAAAAGAGAAGAAAAATGGAGGCTAGCATTCCCTAACTTCAAACTACATTACGACGTACATGAAATTGCTATAAAATGCTACTGGTTCAGATGGGTTTACTGGGGATTTTTTTTTTTATGAAATACTTAGAGAAGATGTACTGCTGTTGATATTTCAGTGCTTCCAAAGTACTGAAGAAATAAGAATTCTTTCTAACACCTTTTATGAAATAAACATGACTAAAGTAGATCTATTAAAGAGTTGATAACAGAACTTCTAGAAACAGTAAACCAATACAGCAAAGTTACCAGCTAAACTCAACACACAAAAACCTATCACATTCTTGTATATAAATAATGAATAAAAGGAGAAAAAAATCCAGAAACTAATTCAAAACTATGTCCAACAATTTCAATTGTCTAGGAAACAAGTTAAAAGATGTAAGAGATCTATAGCATGAAAATTTCAAAACTCTTAAGAAATGAAGAAGACATTAGGAAATGGAAAAGAACTCATGGATCAAAAGAACTGATATTGTTAATATGACCAACCAACCGAAACTACTATATCGATTCAACATAATGCCTATCCATATTCAGATTATATTTAAGGACTTAGAACAGTTTATAAAAAATCTGTGTGAAAGCAGAAATGACCACAAAAAACAAAACCATATTGAAAAATATAAATTAGGAGTATCTTATTACCTAACTTGAAACTGTGATATAAAACTGTAGTGATTAAAAACAACTTTGTAAAAAAAATAATAATAAAATAAAACTTTGTATTGCAGTAAGGATATATTCTTTGACCAATGAATTAGAATATTATATCCAAGGGCAAAACACCACATAGATGATCATCTAACTTTTGAAAAGGAGTTCAGAGAATGGAATACAGACAGTGTCTTCAAAAAATGGTGCTGGATAACTCTGTGTAAAATATTAAGGCTTAATTCATATATCACAACTCACAAAAAAAGTCAATTCAAAGTGTATCAAAGACCATACCAGAATCTATAAAATAGGCCAAGGAAAGAAAATAAATGCAGAACACGCCAAGACCTGAACCTCAGAGATATCAGAGATATCTTCAATGATTAATGCCACAGGCAAGGTAATAGAATAAAAAATAAACAAATGGGTGTACATCAATTTAAAGAATTTCTGCATGGCAAAAGAAATATGGGATAGGGGCTGGAGAGATAGCATGGAGGTAAGGCATTTGCCTTGCAAGCAGAAGGTCGTTGGTTCGAATTCCATCATCATATATGGTCCCCCGAGCCTACCAGGAGCGATTTCTGAGCGTAGAGCCAGTAGTAACCCCTGAGAGCTGCCAGGTGTGACTCAAAAACCAAAAAAAGGAAAAAAAAGAAAAAAAGAAATATGGGATAAAACTAAAAGATATCTAACTTAATGGAAGAAAATATTTTCAGTCCACATATTAAACAATGTGTTGATATACAGTATATGTAAACTACTCACAAAGATCAACAAAAAATTCAAAAAGCCCATCAAAATGAAGAGAAAATTACCTATAAATATTACCAATGGATGGTTAAAACTCATATTAAAGAAATGCTCATCGTCCCTTATTATTAGAGAAATTCAAGGAAATAATAAGATACCCCTTATGTCAGTATTAGAGACATATTAAAATATTAGAATCAATCTTTGTTGGTGGAGATGTATTAAAAGTACTTTCACCCACTGTTGGTGGAAACGTTTGGCCCAACTCTTATGAAAAACTATGTCAGGTTCTCAGTAAACTCATAATTAAGTTGCCATATGACACAGCAATTTCATTTTTGGGCTCTATCCCCATGACAGAAACACATTCATTCAAAAGGATGTATCCACACCAGTTTTATTTGTAGTCCTTATAATTATATAAGATTTGGAACAGCTTACATTTTCAACAACAGTAAGGTGGATTATGAAGATTTGATAGATATACAACATGAACTACTACACAACTACAAGGAATGATAAAGTCATTCAATTCATAGCAACATGGATGGAACTGGAAAATATTATGTTAAATAAAATAAAACAGAAGAAACACAGGATAATATCACTTATATGTGGTATTTAAAATAACTAGATGAGGGAACAAATGATCTAAAGGGTGGGTGCCTGTATCACCTGTAGCCCCAGAGTAGAGAGAAGAGACAGAAAGAACTAGAATAGTGGCCAAAGGAAAGAGACAAATAAAAAACAACAAGAGAACAATGGAATTTAGGTTATATCTAAAAGTTAAGGAATAAAAGAACTAAATATCCAAACCATAGAATCAGTTTAGATCCAAACTCTAGCAATCAAACATAAAAAAGTGCTTGTCAAGATGGCAGACTAAGGGGCTAAAGGGGTGGCGTAAGTGGTAAGGTATCTGCCTTGCCCTTGCAGCCTAAGATGGACGGTGGTTAGATCCCCCTGCGTCCCATATAGTCCCCAAGCCAGGAGCAATCTCTGAGTACATAGCCAGAAGTAACCCCTGAGCATCACCTGGTGTGGCCCCAAAACAAACAAAAGATGGCAGACTAGGGATAGAGTGATAGGAGAGGGAATCTAGGAACACTAGTGAATGGAAGTTGATCCTGGTGGCAGGATCGAATCTGTAACATTGTATGTCTAACACCCAATTATGAATAACTTAATAAAGCATAATATTTTAGTAAAAAATTACTGGGTTTTAAAATAATTGAAATGGTTTATAATGGAAAAGTGCTTTCAAAAAAGCAGAGTTTTCTGCAATTAAAAAAGCTGTATGTAGTTATAGAGTTTATAACAATAATAATTTATAAAGTAATTAAATTTGAAATATAAGAACACAGATAATAAAAACCACGACCTCTATCTTTAAAAGCTAATGTGATTGAAACAAGATAATATTTATGTACTTATAGAAAGCATTGTGGTAGGATGAATGTTTTGGCAAATTTTTTTGTCAAAAAAATAGGGGGGATATGTATATGAATAGTTATCTTCAATCTAGCTAGGTTTATTGAGTTTAAAAGTTAAAGTAAAAGTTAAAGTATTTATCAGGCAAGAGAATATGAGAATTAATTCACCAAAAATTAATGTGCTTAAAATTTTCAGTAAATCTTAGAATTTTATCACAACATTGAGTTATTAATTGAAATAAACTTGGAAAATTGTGTAGAAAAATGTTCAGTAACATATTCTAAGGAGCATTGTTTGTAAAACATAATGTACTTAATTTGAGAGATAGAACTTGTTGAAAAATCTGAATTACAGTGAAAATATATTGTAGAAACATATTCTAGATAAAATATTTTTCTTCTGTGTGTAAAACAACATGTAAGATCCAGGTCCAGAGACAGTACAGGTGTTATGTTCCTAGCATGAGGCCGTTAGATTGATCCTTGGTACCATATAAGGCTCTAAGCTTTGCTACAGTGACCTAAACATTCTTCAACACCTCAGAACACAAATAACACAGTATTGCTATGCCCTTGCATTGAACCGCAATTTAATCGACTGAGAAGTGCTGGAAAGATCCCCAGAGTCTGGTGAACATGGCTTGGGACCCTCAATTCTCAACTCTCTCTTTCTATGTCTACTTGAATATTTTGAATATTATATTTGATTATTTGGGTAAGAGTCTATGTAGAATTATAACATTATTTAATTCATTTTTCTCTTTTGATATTTTTCTACCAGATATTACTGCTGTGTGATATTTTCCATACTAGAAGATAATTTGTTTCAAATTTTCAATAGTTCTCTGTTAAAGACCACAAGAGTAAAACAAATTTACTCATAAAGAAGCTTGTACTCTTTGTTCCTTTTAAAAAGTTCTTGTGTTCAGCATCAAAAACTTTTAAGCATTTCAGAAAAATCCAACTATGACAGATGCTTTTGTACCATGCTGATAATAAAAAACACATCGACTGTGATTCTACTTCAATTACCCTTTTTTAAAAAAAAAAAAAAACAGCCATTTTGCTTAGCTTTATGTATTTTTTACATTTATATGTTTGTATTTTTCTCCTTTTAAACACAGAAGTTACAGTTGTTTATTATTGAGTTTCAGTCTTACAATATATGCTACCCTTCACCCCTGTACATTTCCTGCCACCAAATCTCCAGTTTCTCCTCCATCCCATGCCTGCCGTTAGACTAGACATTTTACTTCTCTCTCTCTCTCTCTCTCTCTCTCTCTCTCTCTCTCTCTCTCTCTCTCTCTCTCTCTCTCTCTCTCTCTCTCTCTCTCTCTCTCTCTCTCTCTCTCTCTCTCTCTTTAGGCACTGTGATTTGTACAGTTGTTAAAGAGGGAGTTCCATGAATATCACTGAAACTGAGTTTCAGTTCAGCATCCAGTTCCTGTCCAAAGTGATCAATTTCAATTGTCATTAGCATAGTGGTCCCTTCTCAACCATAAATTTACTGGTCCACTATTCATAGCAAGCTTTTTACCATGGGCTGGTCCTCCTGGCCCTCATCTTTATTGTCTCTGGTAATTAGTACCATAATATCTTTTTTTTTTCATATCCTACAAATGGCTGAGATTATTTCTTTTTCCTGATTTTGGGGGCCACACCTGATGGTTCTCAGGAGTTACTCCAGGCTCTGTGTTCAGGGGTCATTTCTGGCATTGCTTGGGGGATTATATAGGATGCTGGGGTTCAACTCTGTATCTGCTGCATGCAATGAAAATAACCTACCCACAGTGTTATTGCTCCAGCCCTGAATGATATTAATTTATGTTCATCTCTTTCTCTCTTATTAATTTCACTCAAAATAATACTTTCCATATCCATCCATGTGTAAGAAAATTTCATGATTTAATTTTTATTAAAAACTGCATAGTGTAGATGCATCATTGTTTCTTTATTCAATCATATGTTTTTGGGCACTTGGGTTATTTCCAGATACTTGCTATTGTAAAGTGCTGTGATGAACATAGGAGTACAGAGGGCTCTGTATTGAGTTTTGGTGTTTCTAGGGAATATGCTTAGAAGTGGTTATTGTTAGATCAGATGAAGTTCAATTTCTAGTCTTTTGAGGAATATCCATATTGTTTACCAAAAAAGGCTAGACTGGTCAGCATTCACACCAGCGGTGAATGAGAGTCCCTTTTTCCCCCAAATCATTCCACAACGGTTGTTCTTGCTCTTTGTGATGTGAGCCAGGCTCTGTGGTGTGAGAGGATGTCTCATTGTTGTTTTGATTTGCATCTCCCTGAGGATTAGTGGTATGGAGAAATCATTTCATGTGTTTTGACCATTTGTGTTTCTTCTTTGAGGACATGCTTGTTCATTTCTTCTCAATTTTGACTGGGGTTAGATTATTTTTCTTGCCGAATTATTGCTGAATTTCTTGCTGTATTATAAGTGATTTGTATATCTTAGATATTAACCCCTTATCTGATGGGTATTGGGAGTATAGCTTCTCCAATTCCAAGGGTAGTATTTGTATCCTATTAATCATTTCCTTTGAGGTGCGAAGCTTCTTATTTTTTTATTGTCTTCAGCTGAATACACAGAGCTAAGTGAAGTGAAACAGAAGGGATAGAGTAATCTCTCCTCATCTTTCATTTTGATATAACTTTTAAAATATTGTTTTGTGTTTATTGGATAAATACCTATTTTTGAAAATGTTGTGTCATATAATAGTTTTAATTTTAACACTAAAAATAGCTTCTTAATTTTTATAGTAGCTTAACTACTTTATATTGCTACCAAGAGTGAATAAATTTTCTATTTTCATTCCACATCACTGCCAATACTCTGACAATAGAACTGAGGCTATTAAATGGCAAAGTATTTTCTAACAGAAAGATTATGATTTTCCTAAAGGTTTGAATATATATTTATACATATGTGTTTATATACCATGCATATGTATATATTTTATATATACATATACATTATACTGAAAGTATTTTTCCTATTTCTTTGCATTTATGATACCTTCCAATACACATATAATGATTATTTAAATTATAATATTTTAAACTTCTTGAGTTTAAAATGTGTTACTCTCAGAATTTCCCTAAAGAATAGAAATACAATATTTTTGGAAATAAATAATTGATAACAGAATACAGTATTTTAATTTTTTAAGGTATAGAGATTCTACAGTTAGGTTTTTTTCTCTTCAAATGAAACTGTTTGCCATAGATAAGTATCTTAGTAATATAATTATGAATTTAATAAAAAAATTTAAAAAATATTATAAAGAGTTTGCTTCAGATTATAAATCAATGTCCAGAGAACTTAAACAATTATTATAAATATGCCAAGTCTCTGTTTAATATATATTTATTCCAACAGCTCTTGAATATTGACAGTGCCTAAATGATTTTTATTTAGCAATGTAACATTCTAAAACATTTGTTTCATTATTGAGTGTGCTTTCCTTAAATATACCTTTGGTATCAAAAAACTGATAACAAAACTAGTTCAAAATGATATGATGTAGTTTGAATTATTTTTGTTGAAATATAATTATTTTTTGAATTATATTTTATTTGCATTTTAAGAGCATTAATGCTAAATAGTATTCTAATTATGCCCAAAAGTATTTATTTTTATTTATATAAGTTCAGTAAAATTCAAAACAACAATCAGTTCCTTAGATTTTACCAAACAACATTTTTGTTACATGAATAGTCAAATCTGATACATTAGTAAGAATATAGAAAATATTATGGGAGACAAGTGGACGGTTTATTAATTCTGACTAAAAAGATCAAGTATTTCCACTGGGAAAGGATATTTGAGAGAAATCTTGAAGGGTTATGAAGGTTTAAATTTTACATATCAGGATAAATATTAATTCAAAATAAGTTTAGTGGAAAAAATGAGAGAAAATTTTGGTATATCCTTTTCTTACTGGTGGGAGGTGTAATTATTTTTCATTTTCCTAATAACAAGTAATGATAAGCTTTTTTGGGGGGGCACACCCAATGACACTCAGGGGTTACTCCTGGTTATGTGCTCATAAATCGCTCCTGGCTTAGGGGACCATATGGGACACCAGGAATCGAACTGAGGTCCATCCTAGATCAGCTGTGTGCAAGGCAAACGCTCTGCAGCTGCGATATCTCTCTGGTCCTAGATGATAAGCATTTTTAATGTGCCTATAGTCATTTATATGGCTGTCTTACGGAAGTTTCTGTTCATTTCCCCCCTTATTTTTTTTTGCTTGAATAAAGATATTTATTAAAATAAATCAATAAATTTGAATGATTTCTCCTTCCCTTTTTTATGTTTCACAAGATTTCTATCTTTTTTCCCCTTGTTGACTCCTAAATATTGAACTTACAGTCAAAGAACATTAAGAAAAATAAGGCAGAACCCATGTACAATTACTTTGTCCACAAGTCCTCAGATTGTAGTACATTGTAACATTTCTTGCAGTACACAAAGCAATCTAAAGCCATGAGATTTATGTGACTCCTTAAATATTGAAGGCATAGTATTTTTTTATATTTTCATGCACATGCATATTAGTTTAAGTTAACATTGAAAGTTTAAGAGGTTTTTTTAAGGGTTAGAGTCAATAGAGCACAGTAAAAACGGTGTTAGAGTGGCAAATATTGTTTGCATAGGCCCACCAAAATATGGGGGACATGGAAAGGAAAAGCCTTGGTCTAAATACAAGGAGACCTTACCCCTGAAGTTTCCTGGCATAAGACCAACTCTAGGCTCCAGGCAAACTAGTTTATTCAATCCAAGTCATTGTCTGTAGTGCCAATACAGTTTTATTTTTCACGCAGTCTCTATTGTTGGCATCAGGTTTCTGTATTAAAGATCCTGGAATCTGCACATCCTACATTGAAGTCAGGCTGGTGTGGAGTATCCTCTAGATTCACCTCACAAATAAGGGGCAATAAAGAAAGCCCTGTCCAGTAAGCAGGTCATTGTTGTTGTGAAATCTTCTCAGTGTTAAGGGAAGTCTCTTTTGAGTAGGTTGATGTCAGAGCAGCGGTAGGGTCTTCCTTGGTAGAGGATTGCCTCCTGGTGATGTTATTGACAACCTTGGATGTTTCGTAGATGTCGTCCCTAGATCAGGGGTGAATGGAGAATGCCCATTCTTCTGAGGCCTGTGCCAGGTCTTTATGTCAATGTTCAGGGTGTAAGGTCCCATTGCACTACCAGATTTGTGTGTTCCCATCTCTATTAGATAAGAACTTATTTGTATGTATAGTATTTTCCCATTTTAATGTGCCTATGCAAACAAGAAATAAAACCATGTGGCGTTATAAGAGTATATGGAGGTGTAAGAACACGTCCAACAATACCCATGACTTGGTTCAAACATAAGCATTAAACTGAGGGACTCTTTCACCAAATTCCCTATTGAACAGTTCAAAAAGAGAAGAAAAGATAAAAAAAAAAGGGGTGGGGATCGTCACTATATAAGAAAATATTCAGCAAGAGTTATAGCCATCAAAGAAAACACACATAAAAGGTGAAAAGACATACGTGTCCTTTTTTATGCCTTTTGGAATAGTGTGTGTGGGGGGGGTGTTAACTCTAAGGCACCACTTTGGTCTGTGACTTAGGACTCTACAGTACTTAAGTTAAAAAGGGTAAATGTAGAGTAATGATGATAGGGGGTGAGAGAGTTAAAGAGAAAAATGATCTTTTGTAAGGGTGTGAGAAAGAGCAGAGTATAAAATGGACATTCTGCATACCTAAAAACATAATTCAATGATAGTACTACTAATGTATCTTATGCTAGCACCCCTGCACGGTTTTGAAAATATAGACTGGTAAGAGATTACCAGTGACTGCTTCAAAAGGCTGGGAGGCTGGAAGTTCAGAGCCCTGCCCAGACCCTCCCTAAGGAGCCAATTGGGGAATGGGGGAAAGCATAGGCCCTAGGGCAACCTACAAGCTCCGCTGAACCTCGCTTGGTTGCCCAGGCATGTGGCCCGGGGAAGCCCTGGAGATCTGGAGCAAGGCGGTAGAGGGGTGCTGGGGTCACCCAAGTCCTGCAACCCCCCTAGGCCTGGTTAAGAAGACCTCTGGCATAGTGGAGGCCTGCCGAACCCCATGCTGCTAGAGCCTCCCCTCCCCCCTTATTTTTGGATAGATTTTTTTTATATTTTTTTATTGTTGAGTTTTGTGAGTGCTTTATAAACCTTATATTTTAGTATATTTTAGTCCCTTATCAGATCCTAAAAGTTAATGAATGGATCAAGAAGCTGCGACATATTGTTTATATATCTATATATATGTATATATATATCTGAATATAGATCTATATTTCTATACTATTTCTGTACCTATGATATATTATATATCTACCTTCATATCTATCTCTATTATTCTCACTGTCTCACTGTCTCTATCATCTATTTTTATATATACATACATGCAAAAGGGAGTAAAATGCAATTGTAACAAAGGACAAAATCATGTAATTTCTCACCACATTGATGGATTTAGAGGGGATTATGCTGAGTGAAGTGAAGCAGAGGACAAGGACAGATACAGAATAATTTCTCTCATGTATGAGTTTTTTTTACCAGAAATTTTAGTACATAGAAAAATATGCAAAATACATTACTCAAAAATATATTTTATGGTATATAAGAATATAAATAAATTATCTATAAAATTAAGGTTAAAATTCAGGTATCATTTCTGAGGAACAATGGAAATTAATGGAAAGCAAGATATTTACATCCAAAGAGAAAATGCATAATACCATGAATATTTAAAATACATTGTTATTTCAAGGTAGGGTTCAATTAAGAAGAATGAAAAGAAGAATGAATTATATGTAGCTAGTGGTAGGTAAGTTGAACATGAATGAAAGGTCTCATTGGAAATGATATTCTTAAATGAATATAAACCAGTTATCAATGATGCAGAAAATATTTTTTACAGATGTATCTAAGGTGCATATCAGGGCATGGAAAATTTACTCATCAATGATTTGCATTTTTATCTTTCTTTTTTTAAAATTTTTATTTTGACCAAAGTGGATTACAAATCTTTCACAGTAATATTTTAGGTACATAGCGACATTGAATCAGGGGCATTCCCACCACCAATGTTTTTCTCCCTCCACCCTGTTCCCAGCATGCATCCCATATCATCCTCCTTTACCTCCCTGGCTGCTAGTATAAGTGGACCCCTCTGTGTCTAGCATGTTGTAGATTGGGTATCAATTCTGTTGTCATTGGCTTTGAATTTGGTGTTAAAGTCTGATCATATTTTTATTTCTACTTAATGTTCATACGACTGTTTGGTCTTGGTACCCTCCATTATTTCTCTCTCCATTTGTGAGGTGGAACAAGATGGTTCAAGTTATGTGGTTCTGTTTGAAGGCAAGAAAAAAATAAAATAAAATGTAGCAAAAATCAAACAAGCAAAAAGTGGGAGGAGTCCTTCTAGGGGCTATAAATATCAACTTAAGAGAAGAAAGGGAAAGAGGAAGAAAAACATAACAATACAAAAAAAATAAAAAACTCAAAAAGCACCACAGCAATAGATAACCACACAATAACCATGGTCCTGAAATAAAAACAAAACAAAGCACAAAAATGAAAAAAAAAACATCAAGCAACAACAATAACAAAACTAAAAATATAATTTGTACTTCTCTTTTGTTTTCTTGCATAGGCACAGTAAATATTGGGGAAATTAGACAGGAAATTCCCTTGGCCTAAGAAATACAGGGTTTCTTCACCCTTGAAGTATACTGTCATGGGAATAACTTCAGGCTCTGTACATGTTTTTCACTCTCCCCTAGGTCCTTTTGTGGTGTCTGGAAACTTTCTGCTCCATCGTGGATGATAAAATCATGCCACTGTAGCTAGAGATCTTGGTATTTGCACAGGTCAAAGGATGAAACCTAGGATGGAGTCTTTCTTTACGGTTCTAGGAGTTGTTATCCATCACTGTTGTTTTAATCAGTCTTCTGTAGTTGGTGGTCTTGGTTTTTGCCTTGATCCTAGGATGAAGCCTAGGATAGAGTATAAATATACTCTATATTTATATATTATATACTCTATATTTATACTCTATCCTATAAATATTATATAAATATATAGTATATATAAGGTTAGAATAAGTAGTCAAAGGCAAGAAAATTTGAGAATTTTTCTATGTAGCTGAATTTATGGAAGACAGGGATTAATGAGAGGGATTTGGGGGACCATGTTAGGAGGAAAGAGCACTTGGGTGACAAGTGTGGTATTGGAAAGATATATACATTAACAGTATTGCATTACAGTAATCCCATTACTTTGATAATATTTAAAAAATAAGACAAAAAATAATATAAACAATAATGCAAAAATTTAAAAGGCATATATTAGACCTTGTTAAATAAACATATTTAGTACATATCAGTTACAAATAGTTAATTTTCTTTTCTTTTTTTTTCTTTTTTTTGGTTTGTTTTTTGGGCCACACCTGGTGACACTCAGGTGTTACTCCTGGCTATGTGCTCAGATATTGTTCCTGGGTTGGGGGAACATAAGGGACCGTGGGGGATCGAACTGCTGTCCGTACTAGGTGAGCCGCATGCAAGGCAAATCCCCTACTTCTGCGCCACTGCTCGGGTCCCAAAGTGTTAATTTTCTAAGTATAAGCAAAAGCTTATTTCTTTTCATTTTAGGGTGACACCGATGATGCTCATGAGTTACTTCTGGTTTTTCTTCACTCATGAAACAACCCTGGTGTCCGAGACTGAATGAGTGGATAAAGGAAACTTCAGTACATAGTAGAATGCTACATATGTTAGGAAAAATGAAGTCATAAAATTTGTTATATATGGATGAGTATGAAGAGTAATATGTTGAGAGAAATGAGTCAGAGAGAGAGAGGGATAAATATAGATTGATCGAACTCATTTGTGAAATATTCAAAAAACAGTATGGTAATATATCCAGAGAAAACAGAGACAAGGTCCAGAAAGAAGAGTCCATGGTAGGAGCTTGCCACAAATAGCAGAGGAATTTATTAGGGCAGAGAAAGAACCACTATGACAATGATAGTTGAAAATGATCACCCTGGACAAGAACTGGGGTGCTAAATGAAGTATCATATGCATAAAACCCCTTAAATAACAATATTGCAAACCATAGAAAAAAAGGGAAAAAGGAAATAAAGGAGGGGGATGTGAAAGGGAGAGAAAATGTCTGCTCCAAAGGCAGCAAGGTAGAAGGCAAGGGGGAAGGTGGGAGGGAAACTGGGGACATTGGTGGTAGGAAATGTACACTGGTGAAGGGTATATTGTATGACCTAAACTCATGAACAACTTTGTAACTGTTAAAAAAAAAAGAACAAGAAATAAAATTACACACACCCAATATATTTTGTATAAAATAAACATAGTTTAAATTAAGAAATAAAGGTCTTAGCAGTGCTCAGAGACCATAAGGATACCGGGAATGAACTTTGGCTTCATGCAAAGTACACCCTTCTTGCTGTACTATATCTCTGGCCCTTATTTTGGATTATTTCAGACAGATTTATAATTTGGATACTGTGATGAGCTCCTATTAACTGTTGAAGAATTAAGGCCTATAAGGGTTAAACTACTTCTCTGAAGCCAAAAATTATTTGATAAGAAATATTAAATTCAGTTTGCTTATGTTAAGAGCTAGTGTAGTTTTTCCTACATGTTTGGTAATATACTTTCAACATTGAAAGTCTCAGGTGAGATCATATTCTCAGAGTAATATTCTTATCACAGTAAACTTTATTTCTACATTCGTCATCATATTTACTCCCACAAGAATCTTAGGAGCTGGGATAAAAAACAATTACCATACCAAAATATCATGACGCTCAGAGAACATAAAGTCAGTGGTGAGACAAGAATGTTCCAAGGTGTAATGTTCCTTGGGGCATCAAAAACCAAGTTTGCCTTTCTTCAAGGACTATCAGATTTCTATCATCACAATAGTGTCTTTTACACTGGTATTCAATGTCAAGTATTTGTTTAATAAACAAAAGTGTAGGAGACAAGCTGTTTATTCAGCTAGAATCCTTTCATTGAAGAAATCCATCATTACTCTACACAGTGCTCTGGAAAAAAAACACATCAGTATTAGTGCTCTAATTATTCTCTTTAGAAGAATCTCATGAATGAAATGAATGAGTGAGGAAACTTCATTTTCTGGGTACAGGGACTGGTCTAAAAGAAGCATGGAGTCCAAAGAGAACTGATACATCTGTTTTCTGTTATCAGGGCAGATGGATTATCTTGGAGGGTGTGACTCTTGGGAACTGGTGGACATCTTGCTTAACATGTGAATTGGGATCAAAGCAGAAGATGCTAACCCAAAGAGAATTGCTGAGTGGTAGAGACATGGCTCCAGTGATATTATCAAATTTCTAAACTGAAATATTCATTCACTCAGAAAGTATTTATTGACCCCGATGTCACTCCAGTTTCTACTCAACACTAAAAGAATATTGGAGTAAATACAATAAAAATAATTTGATTTTAGGAAAATATCACCAATTTATACCTGTATGCAGACATACATTGTCAAGTGGTTACAAAGAAGAAATATAAGACCAACATTAGAAGATCGTGTTTTTAAAAGGCAGGATGAATAAGGAATTCAATATTGCAAAGGAGAATTTTTAGCAGATATTTTAATGGCAGGAGAAAACAAATGAATTTTATAAAAATTAGGGAGGCAGTTAAGCAAAGGAAACAGCAGCTTCAAAGTTGCTCAGGTAAAACAAGTTCTGTAGGGATGAAGATGAGTGATAGGATTCAGTGGAAGATGATTCAAATTAGATTCTCTCTGTTAGTCTCAGTGTCATGAAAAACATGTCACACAAACTTTTCTCAAACATGCTAATTACCTAAATATTTTCAAGAAAGTAAAACCAGAACCCATCTGCTTTATACATATCCAAATAGGTAAAAATTTAAATGCTTCAAGTGCTAGTAAGTAATTCACTATGAGAGATAAGACTGATAGGTGATATAGTATAAAGATGAAAATTGGTTTGCAATGTGAAGACTGCCTGTTACCTGAATAGTGTGAGATGGTAGAAGAATGGGAATTATACTCAAAAAAGAATAAAATGAGAGCCTACTAACAGTTTCATGTCAAGATTTGGAAAGGTTCTGGCTATGGAAAATAGTTTTTCTCCAGAGGAAGCTGTTTTAAATTGGATTTCTCTCTTATAACGGCAAATAAAACCTGGTTAGTTTGTAAAGAAATAACATTTCCAAAAATAGTCTTCATAGGACTAAAAAAGAAAATCGCACACAAAAAGAATTATATTCTTAATCTGGATTTCTTGCCCCAGTTATTAGTGCCATTATTAAGACTATGTAATTAAGGACAATTTGTCCCTGAAATAGATCTTATTATACTTATAAACTTCTCAAAAAATTTTCACATTCTTAATATGTCCATTTTAGTAGAACCTCTTTTAGATGCTGGAATTCTGTAAATAGTAAGTCAATTACTAATTCAAAATATGTCCAACTTTATTTTATACTACTTTACATTTCACAGTAGTAATTCTGTTACCATCTGTCAAGAGATTTCCATGGAAATATACCACATTATGCATACACATTTAATATTCTCTTTGGTCCCCTTTTAGTGAACATTTACCAATATGATCAGTTTTTTATTGCTTTATTTTAATATCTTTCTTTTCTTTTCAATTAAAGAAAAGCAATTTTAAATAATAAGATTACCACTTATATAAAGAATAATAATCCAAACTTAACAAATACTTCATCATGTTTACTTTGGAAAGAGTATATAAAAATCATAATTAAATTTTCAAAATTTTGAATTAAGTAAAATAAATTTTAATATTAAAATTTATACTAATTCAAAAATATTTGCTATTAAGATTTGTCATTCTGAAAATAATTGTCATAAAGTTTGATAAGCAAGATGATGCTTAACCTTTGAGTTTTTGTTGAAAATGATACGCAGCATTTTGGAATCAGGGTTATGGCCTTTGCTGTTACCAAGTTTTCTCTATGAATTAAAAGAACATTCTTATTTGGTACATTTAGCAGGCTATATATATATATATATATATATATATATATATATATATATATATATATATAGTCTGGAAAGCCAATTGCTATTCATTTATTTGGAAAAAATTTGAGTGCTTCCAGACACCATCAAATAGGAATGCTTTGCTTTAGGATACTGGGGCAAACCTGTATTTTGCTTAAAGTAAGAAGCAAATGGGACACAGAAAACAAGTTAGAGATATAGAGTAATCATTTAATATATTTAATTGTGTGTACTATTTTTAAACACAAGATACTTATTGGTTGCTTATTATTGAGCAGTTAATGAATTAGGTGTTAACTATTCAATATTAGGCAAAACTATTTCAATATTAGGCAAAACTGCCATGTTATATGCCACTTAATTCAGTATTAGATCTTTTTGAAAGATGAGAAATTAAAGCCAGGGTCATGATCTGGTCTGCATTATCAGTCTGGGCAGTTATAAAGCATGACATATTGACTGTTAATTATATTGTTATGCAGTATATTTAAGCTTAGTAATATTATAAACTTCTTTCAAAGATATTAAATAAATTATCTAAATATTCCTGGTTTTAAGGAATAAGAACCACCAAATTAGTATGCAACTAAATTTTAAAAAAGGTTTTTGTTTTGTTTTCTTGGGCCACACCCGTTTGATGCTCAGGGGTTACTCCTGGCTAAGCGCTCAGAAATTGCCCCTGGCTTGGGGGGACCATATGGGATGCCGGGGGATCGAATTGAGGTTCTTCCTTGGCTAGCGCTTGCAAGGCAGACACCTTACCTCTAGCGCCACCTCACCAGCCCCTAAAAAGGTTTTTAATATTGTTTGATGTTTCGCCTCCCCCCCATTTTATTCAAATCTCGTTTTAATATTCATCACTCAAATTTTGTTCTCTGGTAAAGAAACCTTTTATTCTAAATATTGATTTAATATATACACAGAAGTTCACAAATCATATTTGTAACACTTATTAAAGATTTGCAGGCTCTGGGTTGAGCAGTGGCGCAGGGCGTAAGGTGTCCCATATGGTCCCCCAAGCAAGGAGCGATTTCTGAGCACATAGCCAGGATTGTCATCAGGTGTGGTCCAAAAACCAAAAAAAAAAAAAAAATTTTTTTTTTGCAGGCTAGAGTGATAACTCAGAGGGGTAGGGTGATTTTCCAGTATGAGGCTGACCTGGGCTCCATTTCCAGAATTCCATATGGCTCCAGGATACTGGCAGGAGTGATTTCTGAATGCAGAGCCAGAAGTAACCCTGAGTGCTGTAAAGTGCAGCCAAATAAACGAACAAACAAAATCCACAGATTAAATTAAAAAGTATTTTCCTTAAAACTTTTGTGTAGTGGGGGGCCTGCATTGGATCCAACCTATACTGGGGTTGTAGTTACCAGCAAGCTTGGGTACACTGTGCTCTGGCTGCAGAACAGTGAGCCTCTGGCCTTCTAGGCCTGCCTCAAACAGTCCTGCTACTATTTTGCACTTCTCCCTGGCTGAATAGCACCAGAAGTTTCTCCTCACAGCCTGGGAACTCAAGAAACACCAGAGAGATACATAATGCAGTGACTCACCTCTTTTGTCATTTAGGTGCAACCAAGACTTTGACCTCTGCCTGCTCCACAGTCCCCAAGCCCAAGCCATTTCTCCGTGGCTGCACTATACGAGGAAACCCTGGCATTGCTGCCCACCTCTCAAACTCAAAATCATGTAGAAACTAAATTTTGCCCCTTCCACCCCACTAATGCCTGTTTCTGGTTTTGTTATCTTGTCCAATTTCTCTACAGTTGCCCTCTAGGCATATGAGATCAAAGTTATTTTCCTATATGAACACTCTAATAGTATTTTTAGGCACTGATATTATTATCAGATTAACAGATTATTAACAGATTAACAGGTAGACATTGTGTTGAATTATATAAACAAACGTTTAGATCTCAGACAACTGGGAATCTGAATCTTAAATCACAGTGCTCACAAATCTTTCAAAGCAAGCAATAAACAATACACATGTTCTTGTAAACAGGAATGAAAAAGGAGAGATCACTACTGATATGGCAGAGATTCAAAGGGTAATCGGAAACTACTTTGAGAAACTCTATGCCACTAACAATGAGAACCTGGAAGAAATGGATAAATTCTTGAACTCTTATAATCTCTGGATAACTTTTTAAGGAAAAACTTTGTAATCATGCTGTTTAAATAAAAAAGAAATAAAAAGAAAATAATTTTCCCCTTCCCCTGCGAACCCGGGAGGCGCGGAATCGGCCAGGTAAGGCCCGGTCCCCCGCGGCTGCCAGGCCGAGCTCCTTCCCCTGCGAACCCGGGAGGCGCGGAATTGGCCAGGTAAGGCCCGGTCCCCCGCGGCTGCCAGGCCTAGCCCCTTCCCCTGCGAAACCGGGAGGCGCGGAAACGGCCTTGTAAGGCCCGTTCCCCCGCGGCTGCCAGGCCGAGCCCCTTCCCCTGCGAACCCGGGAGGCGCAGAATTGGCCAGGTAAGGCCCGTTCCCCCGCGGCTGCCAGGCCGAGCTCCTTCCCCTGCGAACCCGGGAGGCGCGGGATCGGCCAGGTAAGGCCCGGTCCCCCTCGGCTGCCAGGCCGAGCCCCTTCCCTGCGAGCCCGGGAGGCGCGGAAACGGCCTTGTAAGGCCCGTTCCCCCGCGGCTGCCAGGCCGAATCCCTTCCCTGCGACCCCGGGAGGCACGGAAACGGCCTTGTAAGGCCTGTTCCCCCGCTGCTGCCAGGCCGAGCCCCTTCCCCAGGAACCACAAGCACTGAGGAGAGTGGCTTGAGGGAAGCCCTTCCTCTGGGTGGACACCTGGAAGGGCAACTTGAACAACCCGAATAGACAAGGGAGATAGGGCCAGTCGTCTGGCCCCTCAGGTGACCTAGAACAGTCCATCCCCTAGGGCCCTGGAGTGGACCAGGGACTCCCCAAGGACGAGAGCTCTGGGTTGGGCGGAAGGAACTCCTTCAACGGAGGCTTGGAGGGGACGGAGCTCCATTGACTCTCGGAGAGAGGAGGGGGGACAGAGAACTAGGCTCAACAGCGCCAGCAAACATTGTGGCCAGGAGCGGAACTGCACCGCTGACAGAACTAAGGAGCAGAAAAGGGACAGGACCCACAGGGAAGGCTGACCCCTAGGCAGCAAAGGGGAGGAGAAAGAGCTAGGTTCAACAAGCTCACCCAACAGGCCCCTCTAGAACCACCTTCAGGAAGGGGAACAAGCAGGCCAAAAAAAGAAGCCACAGCACTCCAAAACACACCATTAAATACAAAGAACCATGCGCAAATCAAGGAAATCCCTAATAACTGGAGACACCATGACAAATCCTAGCAAGTTCCCAAGTCCACCAAATCGCACAGATCCAGGGGAAGAAGACTTAAAAACGGTAATGAGGAAGGAAATGCAGGAATTACTAACAGTAATGAAAGAAACCCTAGCTACCGAATATAAGAAAACCATGGAAGAACGATTCAGCCAAATTAAAGAAGAAATGTCAAAGAACATGAGAGAGACCATACAAAAAGAAGTGAAAGACTTAAGAGACAAAGTAACAAGCCTTACGAGCAGAAACACAGAGTTGGAGAAGCACATCGAAGAACTCGAAGGAAAACTACAATCAAAAAAAGATCAAGAAACCAACAAAGAAATAAAAGGCAAAGCACTGGAAGGAAAAATCCAATATCTAATGAACAAAGACAAAAGGAACAATCTAAGAATTGTGGGTATACCAGAAGGGGAGGAAATAGGGAAGGGGGAAGAACAGGTAGTCAGGGAGATAATAACAGAGAACTTCCCCACACTCTGGAAAGACACTTCAGGACAAATCCAGGAAATCAAGAGGGTTCCTAATAAAATAGACCCTAATAAGCCAACACCAAGACACATAATAATCCAAATGGCAAAAAACAAAGAGAAAGAGGAACTCCTGAAAGCAATAAGGGAGAAAAAAACCTCAAGTACAAAGGAAAGGACATAAGAATCAAACCGGATCTCCCATTTGAAATAATTCAAGCAAGAAGACAGTGGAATGACATATTTACACGACTGAATGAAAGAAATTTCCAACCCAGGGTACAATACCCAGCAAAACTATCATTCATATGGGAGGGCAGAATAAAAACATTCTCAAACATGAACGAACTTGAACTATTTGTGCAAACAAGCCGATCCTAAACGACTTACTCAGAGATGAATTACATAATCCAAACCCCCGATTGTAACAACAACCACTCCACACAATACAACGGCACAACAGTCCTCTCTATAAATAATTTCCCTAAATGTGAATGGACTGAACTCTCCAATTAAAAGACACATAGTAGAGAACTGGGTTAGAAAAAATAAACCGGACTTCTGCTGTCTGCAAGAAACACACCTACAGTTACAGGATAAGCACAGGCTTAGAATAAAAGGATGGAAAGTAATTATTCAGGCCAATGGAAAACAAAAAAGAGCAGGGACAGCCATTCTTATATCAGACCAAATTGTATTCAACCTCAAGAAAGTGATCAGAGACAAAGAGGGTCACTACTTACTGATCAGGGGAACATTAGATCAAGAAACACTAACCCTGGTCAATATCTATGCACCTAATGTAGAGTCAGCAAAATATGTGAGGCAACTACTAGCAAACCTGGAGAAACACATGAAGGGAAATGTGATAATAGTAGGGGACCTCAATACTCCACTATCACCATTGGACAGAACCACCAAACAGAAAAATAGCAAAGAAATAAGAGCTCTAAATGAAAAATTAGAAGATTTAGGGCTAATAGATTTATATAGAGCCCTCCATCCCCAGAAAGCAGAATACACATTCTTCTCAAACCCACATGGAACCTTCTCCAGAATAGATCATGTCTTAGGATACAAAGCCAACCTATATAAGACCACAAAGGTAAGGATTATAAGAAGTACCCTTTCAGATCACTATGCAACAGAGGTTAAAATTGATATCAAGAAGAAGCAATGGAGAAAAACTAATACCTGGAGATTAAACAACATGCTGCTCAACAACAGCTGGATCAAAGAACAACTCAAGGAAGAAATAAAAAGATTCCTTGAGACAAATGACAATGAAGAGACAACATGTCAAAATTTATGGGACACAGCAAAAGCAGTAATTAGGGGGAAACTCATAGCAATACAGGCCTATGTCAAGAAACAGGAAAACAACAAAACCAACAGTTTAAAAGATCACCTCAAAGAACTGGAACAACAGCAACAGAGGAATCCAACCACAACCAGAAGGCAAGAAATAATAAAAACCAGAGCAGAAATAAACAACATCGAAACCAAGAAAACAATACAAAAAATCAACGAGACCAGGAGTTGGTTTTTCGAAAAAATAAACAAGATAGACAAACCATTGGCAAAACTCACCAAAAAAAAGAGGGAAAACACCCAAATCAGTAGGATCACAAATGAAAGGGGAGAGATTACAACAGAACCCCAAGAAATACAACACATCATGAGATCATATTATGAACAACTATACTCAACTAGGTTAGAGAACCCAGTAGAAATCGACAGATTCTTGGACAAACACCCTATTCCAAGACTGGAAAAGGAGGATCTAGAAAGACTAAACAGACCAATCACCTCAGAGGAAATTGAAGATGTAATTAAAAAACTCCCTAAGAACGAAAGCCCAGGCCCAGATGGATTTACAGGTGAATTCTATCAAACATTTCAAGAAGACTTACTACCACTTTTCCATAGGCTTTTCCAAACCATAGAAAAAACAGGAATCCTCCCCAACTCCTTTTATGAGGCTAATATCACACTCATTCCCAAAGAAGGCAAAGACACCACCAAAAAAGAAAACTACAGACCAATCTCACTAATGAACATAGATGCAAAGATACTTAACAAAATCTTAGCAAACCGAATCCAACACTTCATCAAAAAGATCATACATCACGACCAAGTAGGATTCATACCAGGAATGCAAGGTTGGTTCAACATACGCAAATCAATCAATCTGATACACCACATCAACAACATGAAAGACAAAAACCACATGATCATATCAATCGATGCAGAGAAGGCGTTTGACAAAATCCAGCATCCTTTCATGTTAAAGACACTCAGCAAAATAGGGTTAGAAGGAACTTTCCTCAAGATAGTTACAGCTATATATGAAAAGCCTACAGCCAACATTATACTTAATGGCGAGAAACTAGAAGCATTCCCACTAAGTTCAGGAACTAGACAAGGCTGTCCACTCTCTCCACTCTTATTCAATATAACCTTAGAAGTCCTAGCAATAGCAATCCGACAAGAGAAGGGAATCAAAGGAATTCAAATAGGGAAAGAGGAACACAAGCTATCTCTATTTGCCGACGATATGATGATATACATCGAAAACCCTAAAGAGTCCACAGTAAAACTCCTAGAAACAATCAACCAATACAGCAAAGTGGCTGGATACAAAGTCAATACACAAAAGACAGTTGCGTTTCTATATACAAACAATGAAGCTGAGGAGAGAGAGATTAAAAATACAATCCCATTTAAGATAGTATCAAAAAATATCAAGTATCTAGGAATCAACCTTACAAGAGAAGTGAAAGACCTATACCAGGGAAACTTCAAAACGCTTCAGAAAGAAATTGAAGACGATCTAAAGAAATGGAAGAACATCCCATGCTCATGGATAGGTAGAATTAACATAGTCAAAATGACTATCCTACCCAAACTTCTATATAGATTTAATGCAATCCCTATCCAAATCCAGACACAATTCTTTAAAGAAATAGAACAATCAATCACAAAATTCATCTGGAACCACAAAAGAGCCAGGATAGCCAAACACATACTCAAAAACAAGAAGCTGGGTGGAATCTCCTTACCTAACTTGAAACTATACTATAAAGCCATAGTAATCAAAACAGCATGGTACTGGAACAGAGACAGGACCTCAGACCAGTGGGTTCGAACAGATTTCCCAGACATAAACCCCCAGATATACAGCCAACTAATATTTGATAAAAGAGGCAAGAATCTGAAATGGAACAAAGAAAGCCTATTCAACAAATGGTGTTGGCACAACTGGAAAACCACATGTACGAAAGTGAAAATCAACCCATACCTCACTCCTTATACAAAAGTCAACTCAAAATGGATCAAAGACCTTGAAATCAGACCCGAATCTATAAAATTTATTGAGAATAAAATAGGGAGAACACTTGAAGACCTATATATCAAAAAGGTCTTCGAGAATGGAACACCAATGGCAAGAACCTTAGCAGCAAACATAAACAAATGGGACTACATCAAACTAAAAAGCTTCTGCATGGCGAAAGAAACCTTACTTTATGCAAGAAGACAGTTAACAGAATGGGAAAAAATCTTTTCACTAGACATATCAGATAAAGGACTGATATCTAGAACTTACAAAGCACTCAGAAAACTGAGCCCCTCAAAACCAAACAAAGCCATTAAAAAGTGGGGAGAAGAAATGAATAGACACTTCTCTGAGGAAGACAGAAGGATGGCTAACAAACACATGAAAACATGCTCACCTTCACTCATCATCAGAGAGATCCAAATCAAGACAACAATGAGATACCACCTTACACCAGTACGGATGGCTCACATCAAAAATACTGAGAACAATCTTTGTTGGCGGGGATGTGGTATGAAGGGAACCCTCATCCACTGCTGGTGGGAATGCCCCCTAGTCCAACATCTATGGAGAACAGTCTGGAGAGTGCTCAAAGAACTCAGAATTGAGCTCCCTTTTGACCCAGCAATTGCACTTCTAGGTATATACCCCCAAGGTGGAAGAACATTCATCCCAAAATACGTGTGCACCCCACTATTTATCGCAGCACTCAGTATAATAGCCAAATCTTGGAACCAACCACGATGTCCAACAACAGATGAATGGATCATTAAGATGTGGTATCTATACACAATGGAATATTACATGGCAGTCAGAAACGATACAATCACAGATTTTGCAGCAACGTGGATGGACCTAGATCATGTTATGTTAAACGAAGTAAGTCAGAAGACAAAAGATAAACACAGAATGGTAGCACTATTCTGAAGCACACAGAACATACATCTTAATCACAACTAATACTTAACAATCAAATAACAGGGTCTAACAGGATAGAAACTCCAAACACTGTAATAGTCAACATATACCTGGGAACAGTGCCCAAAACACATGAAAAACTAACAACACAAACTTTCGACTACACATTATACCACGAAGAAAACAGCAACACCAGAACAGCAGCATAGAGAGAACAGGTACGTAATCAACCTTCTACAACAAGGACTCATAATAGTCCTGTAGAGATCGTATACAGGAACACAGGTAAAGAATACCAAGGCAAACCACTGACTCCAATGGAAACATCCCATAACACTACGTATTAATGCCTCTATCTTACTATATGTAAAATAACCTCTCAGCTTCTCTGTCCACAGGCGTTCTTGGACACAAAGGGCGGACAAGCTAAGATGGCAGCTCGGGATACCACACGAGATACCATACCTAGTTTGCACTACGAGATGACCCCGAGAAAACTCTTTATTTTTTTATTTATTTTTTTTTTGAGAAATCTCTTTAACATACACTTTATCTCTAGGTTTACCTTCTTTTAGGGTTTCAAGCACGTGACCAGTCAAACCACCAAAGCAGTAACAGCAACGAACAGACTCAAACTACATACTCTATTCACTGAACACATTCAAGCAAACTAGCATTCCCTTGTTATTCTCTCCTCTCTTCTCACCACTTGCTTTTTGATTTTTTTCTCTTCTATTCTTTTCTTTACTTTCTATCTTTTCTTTTCTCCCTTTCTTTCTAATGTATTTTTCTCTTTTCTCCCTCCCTACCCCTTCCATACACCTTACCCTTTCCCCCGTCTGGAAACCCAACTATCCCTCCACCCCTCAATCCCATCCAGACCTCCCTCTATATTAAAACACTTCACCCTCAGTTTCTAATCTATTAGACAACAAGATCGACCTCCTACCCCAACGAACCAGTACCCAGCACCCAAGAGAAGGGACACCCAGTCAAACCCACACCTCGTCCCGGACAAGAAAAGACAGCCAACTCCCCTGCGGACTCATGCTGCGAGGCCCTCCCTACCTACTCCCCCTAATGTGGACTGTTACTTGAAACCGGACCTAGGTCCAAAAGTATCCCCAATGCAAGAACTCTTCCAAGACCTCCCTGCCGCAAATTTTTACCAACCTGAAGAAGGTCAGGGGGTGGGATAGGAAGATGCCTGAGAACCCACTCATTACAACAAAAACCCAAAAGACAATGGGAAAAACTGTACTTCCAACATAGGCATAGGACCTGTAATACACCACCTCGTTACCTGCTCTCCCCCAAATGTAAGGTAGTCTTTTGCACCACTTTGGCGCTTTAAAACCTTCGCGAACTCATTTTTCTTCTTTTCTTAAATTTATTTATTTTTTTTAAATGTTGGTCCTACATATACATTTGCGAGCACATACATTTTTATTTATTTCTTCTTTCTTTTTTTTTTTTTAATTTTAATTTTTATTTTTATTTTTATCATTTTTGGGTATGTGACCTGTGTCTGTTATACCCTCTGTCCACCCCCAGCTACACCGACAATATAATGTAGCACCACTTCCCCCTGCAAAGACACACTAAATAAAGGGGAAATCTTACATATATATATATATATATATATATATATATATATATATATATATATATATATATATATATATATATATATATAAAACAAAAAGAGCTCTTATCTACTAGAGATAGGAACTCATAGTTGTTTACAATACAGGGATATCTCCTACCTTGAAAATATGTCATGTGGAATCAGCTTAGACCTCAGGTGATTAGATACCATTCATCCAGCCTTGAAATCTGGATCCCAGACAAAGGATTGGCACAGCTCTTCACAACAGCTACAGGAAACAAACTCCATCTGAGCCAGCCTTAATACTGCGGGGTCAACAACAAGGGCCAGCTCTAACATGATATCCTGACAATGAGGAAAATGCGAACAACTTGTCCTGAGAGCAGATTAGCATACCTTACCAGCTAACGACAAGACAAAACCAGAAGACGCGGCACCATTTGGTAGGCCCAAAAGCCAAGATCGTGACTTACAGATGACTGGCTACTAGAACCACGACCAGACAGTATACACCTTGGGCCCAATATAAAAGCCCTAGTTCAGGGTTTGCACTATGACTTGCACAATAATCATGATCCCTAGTCCCAAAGGTCTGACAGAGACAACTGCAACAGAATGGGGCTTCTGGAAGCACAAAGAAAGATGCTATCCTAGGAGCCATCCTAGGTTCAGTGCAAAGACCAAGATCATCAACCACAGAAGATGGATTAAAACGACACTGAGGCAACAGAACCTCTAGAACCACAAAGACTGACTTCATCATAAGTCCCACCTCAGGATCTGTGCAGATACGGAGACCTCTACACACAGAGCTCTGATTGTATCACCCTGGACAGAGCAGAAGTCTTCCACACACAAAAAAAAAACACACCACCGGGAGAATAAATGATCCTGAGCAAAGTCTAGAGCTGATCCCATGACAGTATACTCCAAGGACGGAGAAACCCCATATTTCTTAGGCCAAGTGAATTCCTTTTAGAATGACCCCAATATTTACTGTGCCAGGGCAGGAGGGGAAAAAACAAAAATACAAAAACCACAAAACCTTGGTTATTTCATATATACATATATTTTTCCCTTCATTTATTATTGTTATTCTTATTTTTATATACCTATCTATTTTGGTCGATTTCTCTGTTTGGGTGTGACTACTGAAATCGTGGTCCCCAATTATACTTATTTTTTTTCTCTCTTCTTTTCTCTTCTTTCGTTATGTGCTATGCCATGTTTCTTATTTCAAGACCATGGCGTGTTTTTGGTTTGTTTGTTTGGTTTTTGGTTGTTTGTTTTGTTTTGCTTTGTTTTTCATCTGTTTTTTTTTTTTTTTTTTTTTTTTTTGTGGTGCTTACCGATATAGATGGAGTCCCCACTGGATAATTGACTCTTTTTTTTTGGTACTGGTAAAGTGTTTCAACTTCTTTTTCTCCTTCATCTCCCAAATCGATGATGAGAGCCTCTAAAAGGATTCTATCCATTTTTGGAGTATTAGACTCTTACCCCAGTTTATTTATCTTCTCTTTTTCAGGCAAAATCATGCAACTTGAATTAGCTAGTCCTGCCTACAATTAGAGGGGGAGATAAGGGAGGCATTAAGACCAAACAGGGGCAAGACTACTAAGTAGTGGGTTGGATACAGAGGGGACCACATATTCTAGCCGCCCTGGGGGTGAGGGAAGAGGAAATGGGAGGTAGGACAAAAACGGAGGTGTAGGGAGGACAAATTGGTGATGGGAATCCCCCCTGATTTTATGTAAATATGTACCTAAAATGTTATTGGCAACAATATGTAAGACACTATGATCAAAATAAAAATTATATATATTATAAAAAAAAAAGAAAATAATTTTATCAACATTTATGAACCAAATAAAGGCCTAGAAAAATTCGTAAAGTTTTTTTTCAAAGTAAACAACTAAAGAAACACATTATAGAAGCATCACTAGACAATTAACCAGATGGAATATCAGTAGACAAGGCCCTACAGAAGGAGCTAAAAGAACTGAAATTGTTGGACATATACAGGACTCTTCATCCTCTAAAGAATAAAATCCATTCTTGTCACACATAACATTCCCTAAGATAAATTATAAATCATATATTAGGTCATAACTCAAACATATATAAGTTTATAAATATAGAAATTGTACAAAGTGTCTTCTCAGACCATAATATCACAAAATTAGAAATTAACCACAGAAAGGAGATGGAGAAAACTTCCAACATATGGAAGCTGAACATGGCTGAACAGTAACAGAACAAAGAAATAAAAGGATTACTTGAAACTAATGCTAATGAAAATACCAACCATCAGAATCAATGGCATATTGTAAAAGCTCTATGACATGGGAAATTTATAGTAATATTGACTTACAATAGAAATGAAGAAAAAATCCAAGTCAACAACTTAAAAACACAAATCAAAATCTGGAGAAGGGACACAAACAAATCCAAAAGGAGTAGAAGACATGAACTAGTAAAAATGAGAGCAAACATCCCCAACATAGAAATCAAGAAAGCTACTCAGAGAATCAGTGAAACCAGAAGTTTGTTCTTAAAAGAATGAATAAATAATGGCCAGGCCTAAATACTAAAACCAAAGTTAAAGACAACAGAATCAAGATCTAAAACAAGTTATATATGAAGGGGACTGGTTACACTAGCAGTCCAGGGGATAAAGGGGGAAGTATGGGATGCATGATGGGAATAGGGGTGACGGGAGGTCAACACTGGTAGTGGGTAATTGCCCTAATTCACTGTCACTATGTACCTTAAATATAACTGTGAAAGACTTGTAATTTACATGGATCTCAATAAAAATAATTAAAAAAAGAATAAACAAGGGGCTGGAGCAGTGGCACAAGTGGTAAGGCATCTGCCTTACCTGTGCTAACCTAGGATGGACCGCAATTAGATCTCTGGTGTCCCATATGGTCCCCAAACCAGGAGCGATTTCTGAGCGCATAGCCAGGAGTAACTCTTGAGCATCACCAGGTGTGGCCCAACCCCCCCCCAAAAAGAATAAGCAAGATAAATAAATCTTTAGCTAAACTCACACACACACACACACACACACACACACACACACACAAAATAATTAGATCAGAGATGAAAGGGCAGAAATTACACAGAGTCTTTAAAAATTAAAAATATAATAAAAGGTTTCTATGAACAATTTTATGGTTGTATGCTGAAGAACCTAGAAGAAATAGATATATTTTTAGACTCATAAAATCTCCCAGAGCTAAACTGGGAGGAAGTAGGAAGCTAATCACAAGGAAGAAAACCTCTAACAGTAATTCCCCAAGAACAATAATCCTGGCCTCGATGGGTGAGTTCTATCAAACTATTGGTTATTGGTGAGTTCTATCAAACTTTCAGAGAAGATTTGCTACCATTAATTGTCTGCTTTTCCCAGAACATTATAGACACAGACACACAGATATCCTTTCTAACATCTTCTATAAAGTTAATATTACATGAATATCCAAAGCATACAGAAACAGTTCCAGAAAAATAAAATTTCAGATCAATCTCCCTAATGAATCTTTAACAAAAATCTTAACAATCTCCTTGATGAATCTTTAACAAAAATTTTAACTAACAAAATACAACACATAAAAAATCATATGAGATTCATCCTAGGGATTTAAGGATGGTTCAACCTAAGCAAATTAACATAATGCACTACATTAATAAGATGAAAGATAATAATAATATGATTATATCAATTCATGCATAGAAAGCTCTTGACAAGATTCAGCATCAATACATAAAAAAAATACTTTCAACAAAATAGAGGTAGATGGAATATTTTGGTTTTGAGCTACACTGGTGATGCTCAGGGGTTACTCCTGATTCTGTATTCAGGAATTACTCCTGGTAATGTTTGGGAAACCATATGGTATGCCTGGATGGCCACATGGAAGGCAATGCCATACCTGCTGTACTATTTGTCATGATTAATGGTAAAAAATTTAAACCATTTTCTCTAAGTTCAGGCATAAGGCAATTATGTGCACTGTTTCCACTATATTATTTAATATAATAATAGAATTCTTGATTACAGTAGTCAAGTAGGATAAACAAACCAAAAGGAATCAAATTGGAAAATAAACAAAAATTATCACTATTTCAGATTACATAATAATAATAATAATAATAATAATAATAATAATAATATATAGAAATGTCCACAATAAAAGCTCCTAGGAACAAATAAAATACAGCAGCCCACTTCAAAGTCATATACAAATTTAGGTTCCATTCTTAAACACAAAAATGCATCAGAAGAGAAAGAAATCAAGGATTATATTCTATTTAAAAATAGTACCCCCAAACATCAAGTGTCTAGAAATATATTTAACAAACATGTGGGAGATCTGAACCATGATAAATTTAAATCACATAACAAAGAGATAGAAGAAAATTTTAGGAAATAGAAAATACTGCTTTCTCATGGATTGGAAGAATCAATATTGTTAAAAATGACCAGTGTACATAAGCTATTATATATATTGAATTTTATATATATTTTACATATATGTTAAATATAAAATCATTATATATAAAATATATAATATAATATCTGATATATAAATATTAATAATATCAATAACATTAACATATTGATATATTAATATAATATATCATATATAAATATATACAATATATAAATATATATTATATAATATATAAATTATAATATATATTAATACAATCTCCATGCAAATTCAGATGACATTCTTCAAGGACCTAAAAAAATCAGTATTAAAGTATATATGGAATTAGAAGAGATCACAAGTTGTCAAATCCATAGTGAGAAATAAGAAATAAGCCACTCATTACCTAATTTGAAATTCTATTATAAAACTATAGTGATTTAAACTGCCCTGTACTTGAATAAAGATAGGCTCTCTTAGCTATCATTATTTAGTCATAATAGAATAACCAAATGAAAAACTTCCATGTATTTGGACAGTGAATTTTTTTCAGTTGCTCTCCTAGTTATTAGTTTTTTGCTTTTAAATGATTTTTAAAGAGAATCATCATGCGATATAATTAAAAGAAAAAAGTGGGGTAACGCCAAACCCTGTCACTCCAGCACCCCTTCTTTTTCTTGTTTTGTTTTGATTAATTAGTTTTTGACTTTTTCCTTCTCTTTTTTCTTTTACTTTTTCTTTTTCACTCTTGTGGTCATTATTTGGTGATTTTTTTTAAATTTTTCTTTTCCAGGTACATTTTTTTCTTTCATTTTTCTTTCTTTTTTTCTTTTTTTTCTTCTTTCTTTCTTTGATAATTGTTACCAAATATTTTTCTTCCTTTTTTCTTATCCCTTTTATCTCCAATGATGGTGGAATGGATGCTCAATCTACAAGTTGTAAAGTGGAGACCAGTTGCACTAGCATTCTGGGGGGTAAAGGAGGGAGATATGGGATACATGCTGGGAACATAGGTAGAGGGAGGACAGCACTGGTGGTGGGAATGCCGCTCATTCATTGTCACTATGTACCATAAATGATGCACTGAAAGATTTGTAATGCACTTTGGTCAATTTTATTTATTTAATTAATTTAATTAAAAATTAAATAAAAGTATAAATACAAAAAAAAGTTATACTTTGTTCTTGGTTTAGTCACACAATGTCTAATATCCATCCCTTCACTAGTGTGAAACTAAACTTTGTAGATATGTTAAGTTTATACAAATTGACAATTCATTTGAGTTATATCCATTTGTCTAAGACAAACCATTGCTTTATAAATGAAATATATATCTTTCATTCTTTTCCTAAAAATACCTCCATAAAGTTAGTGGTCAGAATTATTTATATAAAGCATTACTTTAATTATGCCTTTTATTTTAAAATATGGTTACTTTATTTCCACTTTATATTTTTAATTCATAAAGATATGTTGTCATAAGCTCCCCCAAGGGACCTACCTTGCTGGCTTGCCCAGACATGTGGCCCAGGGGAAGCCCTGGAGCTCTGGAGGAAGGAGGTAGAGGGGTGCTGGGGTGACCCAAGTCCCGCACCCTGACCCTAGGCCTGGTTAAAAAGGCCTTTGGCACAATGGAGGTCTGCCGAAACCCCTGTTAGCAGAGACTCCGGCTCCCAGGAAGGAAGCCTAGCATCCCTCTACCCCCTTTCCTCCGTTTGGAACAATATATTAATAGTACTCCATATCCTTAAGATACAATTTTATGTATGCAGAATGTCTATTCTGTATTCTGCTTTTTATCACACCCCTACAAAACTCATTTTTACTCTTTAACTTTCTCACCCTGAACCGTCATTACCCCACATTTACCCTTTTTAACTTCAGTACTGCACCATCCAAAATCACAGACCAACGTGGTGCACTGGATTAAACACCCACCCAACTATTTCAAAAGCATAAAACAGACAAGTATGTCCTTTGAATATTTTATATCTATTTTCTTTGACAGCTATATCTCTTACTAAATATCCTCTTACATAGTGACGATTTCCCCTACTTTTTTTTTTATCAGTTTTTCTCTTTGTGTACTTATCAATAAGGAATTTGGTGAAAGATTCCCTCAGTTTATCGCTTATGTATGAACCAAGTCACGGGGATTGTCGGACTTGTTCTTGCAGCCCCCATATGTACCAATAATGCCACGTGGCATTATTCCTTGTTTGGATAAGAACATTAAAATGATAAAATTCTAGCCGCCCTGGGGTGAGGGAAAAGGAAAAGGGAGGTAGGACAGAAACGGAGGTGTAGGGAGGACAATTTGGCGATGGGAATCCCCCCTGATTTTATGTAAATATGTACCTAAAATATTATTGTCAACAATATGTAAGCCACTATGATCAAAATAAAAATTTATATAAAAAATGAGGTAATAGAAATATAATATAAAGAAAAATTTACCATGATATACTATTGGTTGGAACAACCAAAGTATAAAATAAAGATTCATCAAATACCAAAAAAAAAAAAAAAAAGATAAAATTCTATACATACAAATAAGTTCTTATCTAATAGAGATGGGAACACACAAAACTTGTAGTGCAATTGGACCTTACACCCTGAACATTGACATAATGATCTGGCACAAGCCTCAGAAGAATGGGCATTTCCATTCACCCCTGAACTAGGGAAGCCACCTATGAAACATCCAGCATTGTCTATATAACATCACCTGGAAGCAATCCTCTACCAGGGAAGACCCTACCGCTGCTCTGACATCAACCTACTCAAAAGAGACTTCCCTTAACACTGAGAAGGCTTAACAACAATAATGTCCTGCTTACTGGACAGGGCTCTGCATTGCCCTTTAATTGTGAGGTAAAAGTAGAGGATGCTCGACACCAGCCTGACTTCAATGTAGAATATGCAGATTCCAGGATCTTTTTGCCAATAACAGAGACTGTTTGAAAAATAAAACTGTATTGGCAAAACAGACAAGAACTTAGATTAGACAAACTCTTTTGCCTAGAGCTGGTCTTATCCCAGGAATCTTCAGAGGTAGGGTCTCCTTGTATTTAGGCCAAGGCTTTTCCTTTCCATGTCACCATATTTTGGTGGGCCTATGCAAACAATAATTGCCACTCTAACACCGTTTTTTACTTTGCTCCTTTGACTCTAAACCTTAAATAAAAAACAACCTACTTAAACTTTTGAGGTTAACATAAACTAATATGCATATGCATGGAAATGTAAAAAATACTATGCCTTCAATGTTTAAGGAGTTACACAAATATCATGGCTTTAAATTGCTTTGTGTACCACTAAGAAATGTTATAATGTACATCTGGAAACTTGAGGACAATGTAATTGTACATGGGTCCCGTTTTATTTCTTCCTAATTTCCTTAAATGCAAGTTCAAAATTAAGGTGTAAGCAACGGGATTTCTTCTGAGAAATCTGTTTATTGGTGATTGTCCTTCCACGGTAACTTTACCTTGTCCTCTTTCTTTGCATCATTGTTCTCATAATTAAAAAAAAAAAAAAGATATGTTGTCATGTGCCTTTAAACAACCAACCAATTCTTTATGGTATATTCATCTATTTGTATTAAATTAAAGTGAACTATAAAATATAGAAATAAAAATAAAAATGTGTTGTATATAACTATACTATGGGTACAGAAAGGGAAAGATGTTTGTCTTTATTATCAGTTTGATATCTCAGTTTTATATCTTTATGATCAGTTTTATATCAGTTTGATATATTTTTTTATAATTTTGATAGTTCATGTATGGTTCCTGAACAAGTAAACCTCAAACACACACAAGTGTGTCCCCAAAGCCCTCAAAGAAACACAAACAGAAATAATGCTTAAAAATCTCATATTATCATTATCACCACATTAGAAAGATTAAAGAAATACAGGGCAAAGTATGATTTATTTAGTCAATGAAGAGATACAATAATGATAGGATACAATAATGATACAATAATACAATGATACAATAACAATGTATAAATTTCAGGTAGGTCATCAAATAAATGATCAAAATTGGTAAAGTGAATGACTAAAGTAGAAATGGAGAAAATGCTATTTCAAAAAAAATAATATACTTTTCTGCTCGTAAAAGCATGTAGATGGAAAACAAAGTAGACATAGATATAAATTGGTAGCATTTTAAATATCTGTATATATCAAGTTATATAACTTACAAGAGAAGATATGTTTCAAATATGATTTATACAAGTCAGTGGATGAGTTGTAGAAAAACAAGATCATTCCAGTTATTGTAAGCTGAAGATGTGACCTAGTAGCACAATTCTTACAAAAGAGGGAAAGACAGAAACAATAGGCTATTAGATGAACGTCCAGAAATGATTCTCAGAAATTCACTGCCAAACAGGAATGCTGGGTTGGGCCATCTGCTTTAATAAAAACAAACAAACAAACAAAAAAAAAGTGGGTAATAAGGTACCACTATCCAAACCGTCAAGTTCAATTACCCACCTTTGTATCAGGAAGTTGCTGCTACTGCTTCCACTTTAATTACATTTAAAATCAATGTTTGGAATCTTGCTGGTTCTCTATCTTTGGTGGGGGGGGGGGGCTTGGTCCACACCCGGTGATGCTCAGGTGTTACCCTGGCTCTGTGCTCAGAAATTGCTCCTGGCTTGTGAGAGCATATGGGACTCCGGGGGATACAACCGCAGTCCGTCTTAGGTGAGCCTCATGCAAGGTAAAGGTCCAACCACTGCACCACTGCTCCAGCCCCTGGTTCTCTATTTTATTTTGAAGTGTCAAGAGATAAAACTAGAGATTGTTCCCGTCTGTATACACCTTCCCAATGAAGGGATGCAATAAATTATTTTCAGTTATGAACATCTAATTGACATCACAACTTGTTTCCTTAAAATATGATTTATATTTTTAGATTTTGAAGTATAAATGCTTCTTTAAAATATAGACTGACTATATAATGACTATATTATATTTTATGAATCATATAATTCTATGATACTGAAACATGAGACTTTAAAAATAATCAGTAGGGGCTGGAGCGGTGGCATAAGTGGTAGGGCATCTGCCTTGCAAGCTCTAACCTAGGATGGATCCTCTGAGTCCCATATGGTTCCCCAAGCCAGGAGCTATTTCTGAATGCATAGCCAGGAGTAACCCATGAGTGTCACTGGGTGTGACCCAAAAACCAATATATATATATATATATATATAAAAATATATATATACATATATATAAAAATATATATATACATATATATATAATCAGTAGATGTTGTGTTATGTGTTATAGTGTTATGCAAATAACTTTATTATATAAATTTATGCTCTTAGACCATGAATCACAAAACTAAATTATTTAGCTAATTCTAGAATATTATCAGCAGAAAATTAAAAAATAACTATAATGAAATATTACATAATAATATATTCTAGTTAAGGAAAAAGCGTATATAGAGACAAATATACTCTATATTGGTTTTCATTTTTCAAGATCTATGTTAAAATTTTATTGTTGTTGTTGTTGTTGTTGTTAAAAATGACTAACCTTTAGCTAGTAGGAAAGATAGTACAGAGGGTTGAGCATTTGCCTTGCAATGTGGCCTACCTGGGTTCAATACTGATAACCCCTGAGCACTACCAGGTATTGCCCCCAGGAAATAAAAATAACTACAAAAGAGAAAATGACTAACTTGAAATACTTCTGATTTTTAATTAGAATAAAAACAATCTTTTATATATTATTTATTTAGTATTTGAGTTTGGTGGTCTTCTAGGTTTTTTTTCCCCTAATGGTTTCCTAGTGTTTTTGTGGTGTTGGGGTAGGTCTTTATAGTTAGATCCCTAAAAGATGCTGAGAGATTAATCTAGGGGGTTGCTCTCTTTATTCTCTGCCCATTTCACTGAATTACAGGAAATAGTACTATGAGCAGAGTGTAATTTGTTTAGAAGATAGTTTTTGAAGCCACTTGTTTCTGGAACTGTGGTGAGGGCACTTAATATGGCATAGGTCAGGTATAGAGGCTGCTGGAAATTTACTGAAAGGAGTGGGGTTAGCCTTCTGTTTTAGAATAGCCCAGTTATGTCAGTCAGAAGCAATTCACACTTGGAATGGTAGAGCAGTCGCAAAAGATTTGTGGCATTTATTTAATTTTAAGGAGTATAATTCTTTGGGTAATCAAGAATAGATTAAAAATACATGATATGCCTAAGAGATATTATAAATCTGCACAGAATCTTTGAAGGTTAATTTAGCTATGGTTAGCACAAATCTTTGAAATATGAATAAAATTTGATACAACACAGATTTTTGGGAACATCATCCTCATAAAGTAATATGGACTATACACAGGATCATGGTATAGGTTATTTAATATAGTATATGGTAAAGCTGTTAATATTAGTGAAAATATTGATAAAATGTGGTTTAACTTCAATACAATATTCTATAGCTATTAATATAGTGATAGAAAAAATTACTTGAAAATGGTCATACTACATGTTTGACAAAGAAGTGCTTAACAGATAGCCCACAAGTTTAAATACATAGAATGATTTACATAAAATAATATTGAAAAGATAAATGTCAAGGGATTAATTGTATTTTATAGTGATTGGCATATAAATTAAGATAGTTTGCAACATTATTTGGAAATAGGCAATTCCAAAGTCCCAGTGGCTTAATATACAACAATTTATTTATTTGTTCATTCAAGGTCTGCTGAGGGTATAGGCAGCTTTCCAGAGCAGCTGTCTTCCATGTGAGAGCTCAGAACTCTGGGCTAATTTAATCATGTGGCATTTTTATAACAAGTCTTCCCGTGATTGCTATTTCATGAAACTGAAGAGTTTAGTACTGTCATACAGGTAGTTTTCTCCCTTGAATTCATATTTTATTTGTTAATAAATATAAACTCTGAAAAGTCTAATTTTATTAAAGCAGAATCCAAAATTTAACTCATAATGAATGGTTGTGTATCCAAAATCACTCTTGAACCTGAAAGTCAGATTCCATTGGGAAACATTTATTTCAAGGCACTGGTGTAAATTATTACAAAACCTACACTATCTTATTTGTGAACAACTTCTAATTTCAAGCGGTAAAGTGCATATTTATCTACCAGGCATCATCTTTTCCATCAGATAATGTTCATGGATATTTAATGCAATGCACGTTGGGTAATTTTGTAGATGGAAATCACATTAATTATTCCATGTGAACATTTTTTACTTTCCAATGACTTCAATCATTTTGTTTTTGTTGTTCTTATAATTTTTGCCAGGGATTTAATGGCAATTTAACTTTCAAGCAGCTGTATTGCCCAACATTGATTGAGGATGGGTAATATTTAGTCATGTTTCTCATCTTGTTTTCATAACCTTGTGTTAACCTTTCAGTGTCCTTGGAACAGAGTGGATGACCTACCATCTTAAAGAAAGAAATTTGCAGGGCCAGAGAGATAGCATGGAGGTAGGGCGTTTGCCTTGTATTCAGGAAGACGGTGGTTTGAATCCCCGCATCCCATATGGTCCCCTGAGCCTGCCAGGAGCAATTTCTGAGTGTAGAGCCAGGAGTAACCCCTGAGCACTGCTGGTGTGACCCCAAAACAAACAACAACAACAAAAAAAAAACAAGAGAGAAATTTGCTTTTTCAATAATTTTAAGAAATTTTAAGAATTATGCTATTATTTTTTAAAAAATAACTTGTTAATCATTACCTGAAAATCATACTTAGATGATAACTATAATTGGTATTTAAATGTAATAAATAATAGAAAGGTTGTTCATATTGGTTAGTTGTTAAGGCTCTTGCCTTTCATGCTGCTGATCTAATTTCTATCCTCACTACTAAGCTCTGCAAGAAGTGCTTCCAGAGCACAGAGCCAAGAATAAAGATTGAATGGTGTGATCCCTGAATAAAAATTACGCAGAGAACATACAAGTAAAATAAATAAACAATAGAACATATTCTAACATTGATAAATTTCCAAATTTTTGAATCTGTATTAGAGATGGGATTTTAGGTCTCTTCCCTTCAGCTTGCTGCATCTTCAAAGCGAAATGATACAATGTACTTAGGACTTCTTAATGTATTTTACAACTCATGTTTAATTAAATTGCTCATTCATAGCTGGTGCATTCTAATGACTTAGTAATAATAGGTGAATTGGAATAGATTGTAGAAAAAAAAGAAAAATTCTTTGAAAATTACATGTAGTAATAATATATGTATAGTAGAGATATATGATTTCTTGATTCCTTATGCATGTGGTTATAATCAAATCCAACTTTTTCTATTACACATACAAAATGAAGTTGGGAATTGGACAGGGAGGGGAATTTCAATTGGCTTTGACAGGTTGGAGTAATTTTCAACGTGGCTTTGAGATAGTGGTTTTGCTTCGCTAATACATATTTTTCAATTTTGTCAATTGAGACAGAAATCCCAAACATTAGAAAAGTTTTTGAATACTGGCTGTTTTGTGCCAGGAAGGCACATTGACTTTGGTGTTCAATGTTAAGATCATGAATTTTACTAAATACAATTGCAAACACATGTTCAATGGCAAAGCAGGCAATAAAGGACAAATTAAAAAATAAACAACACTGAAATGTGTTTTACTAAGAAACACTGGATAACACCAAGGGTGTTTTAGAAAAATTGTAAAATTATGCAACTACTACAACTGAATTTTACATTGCTGTTATAAATACTCAATGGTTGTGCTGTTTCTTTTCATTCTTAAATATTTGAACCAAGGAGATTTGAATCATGAAACCTAGTTTATTACACATTTATTCATCTGTTAATGAAGACATAAGGATCTAATTTCAGTACAATTAAATTTTGAATTTACTTAAATTAAGTCTATTATGAAAATTTGTTTTACAAGAACAGAGCAGTATGGAGTTTAGATGATGGCCATTATAAAATTCAAAGAAAACGTAAAACAGTATGATCTTTACAATACTTTATAAATTTGATGAATAAAAAATAAGTTACATTTTAAAGTTCATTTCATAAATGGAAATACATTATTTTCCTTGCTAATTTTATTTGATTGTTTTTCTGAAATAGACCAGAAATATCCTATCCTATTAAAATATAGGAAGTTAATGTATCAAAAATGTATTCAGTAATCTGTGGACAAAGCAGTATTTTCTAATTGTTAATTCAGAATCTCAGGTATTCTATCAATCTGATATTTCAATTAAGTTTTTACTTTAAGTGCTACTGCAATATTATTCACTGTAAATCATTCTTGTCAGTATAACAATTGGTTTGTCAAGGCATTATGCCATATACCTTTTCCTTAATTTATAAGCAATAAAATACTTTTGTTTAATTATTCTTCACAAATTAAATTTATGCCCTTAATATGTGTTTATTTGTCTATGCTTATCTTTTATTTGCCTTACAATGTAGTCTATTTTATTTCTTTTTTTTTAGCTGGTGTCACACCCAGTAGCACTCAGGGATTACTCCTGGCTCTGTGCTCAGAAGTCGCTCCTGGCAGGCATGGGGGACCATATGGGATGCGAGGATTTGAACCACTGTCTGTTTGAATTAGCTGTGTCCTAAGTTCCCATAGGACAGGGACAACACTTACCTAATTTGCTTTAAGCACATCCAACTCAATATAATAAAAAATATGGGAACATATCATTGAATCTTGATAATAACAATGATTACAATAATTTATGTTGTTTCTCTTTTGCTTCTTAGCAGCATTTATGAGTATCTATTCATTGCTACTGACAGAATTATTTTGTATATTTTGAATGCAATTTAATATTTTCAGAAAATATAATATAACATCTAATTTAATTGAAATATTATTTTATTTAATTTCTCCCTAAAAACTGGTAGAATCATGTATGAGAACAAATCTATAAATTTTTTGTAATTTTCCCTTTGAATACATCACTACTCTGTTGATCATTTTCTATCAGACACTATGAATATAAGAAAAACATTAAATATTTGTGAAAATGGCAATGAAAAATGTTCTAGAGCATTGAATGGTGTTTTTCTTCCCACATTTTACTGTAAGCTATTATAGTCAAGATTTTACTGTTTTCTGGATTTCCAGAGAATTATGAGCAAGATTTTTCCCTTTTTGTTAGTCTCTCTTTGTGTAGAACAAAGAAATTCATATACATTTTAAATGAACATACACTGTGCCTGAGCAAGATAGTCCCATTTCAATATTAAAATATAATTAATAATAAACACATTTGATAAAACCTACTTTTTTAATTGAAAAAATACCAATATATTTTGTTACTAGACATTTATAGGCTTTCTACTATTGCTTCATATTGGTATCTCCTAAAGGATCTTACTTTTTAAGAACAGGTTTCTTGATTGTAAAATGTTTGCAGAGGACACATCTGGTGCTGCTTGGTATGCAATGCTGGGGTTCAATTTAGGCCTTGCATGGTCTAAGTGGTGGTTTATCAATTGAGCGATATCCTAACCATGATATATATATTTTATGCATATACACACAAATCACATTAAATATGATACAGTGTATTACATATATACAATCTGTATTGTATTATATATATCTAGAAAACATAGGCACGAATAATAAATAAGAAAACTTTCTTAAACAGTTATTATTATATTATTAATTAATAAGTATTAATTCCAGTTCTCAATAAAAAATAATTCCAGTTCTCAAATAAAAGTTAAAACATAAAATAGGGTAAGTCAGAGATCTCTACTTGTATATTTTATGAATCAATTTTGGCTTCTAGGAATTCATTTTTTATCATCTGGTTCTTCAAGGTCATATCCATTGTCCTCTCACTCTGAAATACTGCAGTAAGTTCAAATTTGGGTTTATTATCTGCCTAATGTCCTAACTTGGTAAAGCAAAAGGGACAAGCATGTTAAAGAATTATTGAGTTAAATGTTTGTGACAAAATCTATACATATGATTTTTTTTTTTTTTGGTTTTTTGTCCACAGCCGGTGATGCTCAGATGTTACTTCTGTCTATGTGTTCAGAAATCGCCCTTGGCTTGCGGGACCAGATGGGACTCCAGGGGATCAAACCGCTGTCTGTCGTAGGCTAGCACCCTCAAAGCAGACGCCTTATCGTTTGAGCCACCAATCCGGCCCCTATACATATAATTTTTATTACTATATTATTATATGTTTGTGTATGTGTGTGTTTGGGGTTACACCTAGATATGCTCACGCTCTGCACTCAGGAATATCTCTTGGAAGGTTTGGGGGACCATATGGGATGCCTGGGATTGAACCCAAGTTAGGAGCATACATGGAATTACCTGGATTTCTTGGGCCAAACTGATTGCACAGCAGCAGGGCGTATGCCTTACACACGACCAATTCTGGACCGACACGGGTTCAATCACCGGCATCCCATATGACCAATTCCCTGAGCCTACCAAGAGCGATTTCTGAGCGCAGAGCAGGAGTAACCCCTAAGCCCCTCCTATTGTGCCCCCCCCCCCCAAAAAAAAACCCGAAAACAAAAAAAAAAGGGTTTCTCCAGTGTTGCTTAGAAGGCCAAGATACTCTTCCCATGATTCTAGATATTTGGACCAATGGTTCAATATAAGGACATGTGATGCAATGCTGCTATAATGCAAGGCAGATGCCCTGTACCATCTCTCCTTTCCCCATATATCATTCTGTTTTGGGTGAGATGAGGGCACATCTAAGAGTACTCAGAGTTCACTTTTGGATATGGGCTCAGCAAACACTCAGCTCTATTGCTGGTGTTGCACTGAAGAACCATATGTGACTCTGGGGATTTAACCTACATATGCAGATGGAAAAGTAAACACATTACCTGTTGTATTATCTGTAATATATGTCATTCTTAGAAAAGTACTAATGTCCTTCACTCAGATCATATTAAGTTATTGCTTATATAATGTAATAAAATTATATTCACAGTAAACAACTTAGGAGAACTAGTCAGTCTATAAAAACAGAAATGAAACTGTCAGTTTTAATTAGAATTAATTTTATGAGTCTATAAAAAACCCAATAAATAAGTAGGCATTGTGATTTGTGTTTATTTTGTATGACTTTGAGTTGACTACATGAAATATCTTTCAATAGTTCTCAAACTTTACCTTGATATTTCATAGTTAAATAAATGGAATTTATAAAGAGATTTGAATCTTCAAGAATAAATTACCATATTTTTCATGCCATAAGATACACTTTTGTACCATAAGATGTACCATAATATGCACTCCTCCCCCCAAATACATATTATGGAGCGAATGCCTCCTGCTGCTGAAGCCTGAGTGCAGGACAGGAGAGCATCCAAATACTATGTGTGATCTATGGTCAGGTACATCTTTTTTTGTTTTGTTTTTGTTTTTGGGCCACACCCGACGTTGCTCAGGGGTTACTCCTGGCTGTCTGCTCAGAAATAGCTCCTGGCAGGCACGGGGGACCATATGGGACACCGGGATTCCCACCAACCACCTTTGGTCCTGGATCGGCTGCTTGCAAGGCAAACGCTATCTCTCCGGTCAGGTACATCTTATAGAGCAAAAAATATGGTAGTTATATTTTATAGTTTTTTGTGATGATTCATGGGAAATGGTTTTCCAAACAAATATGACCTCACCTTTGAGGTCAAGTCTATGAAATTTTTAACTTTTAAAATAAATGTGGGCCCTGAAGCAATAGCAGTAGGGCATTTGCCTTGCATGCTGACAACCAGGGACTGACCCGGGTTCAATTCCTGGCATCCCATATAGTCCCCTAAGGCTGCCAGGAGTGCTTTCTGAGTGCAGAGCCAAGAATAACCTTTGAGCACTGCCAGGTGTGGCACAAAATCTCCCCAAAAACCAACCAACAAAAAAAAGTAAAATAAATGTGATTAATATCAAAATAATTAAAGAAATCTAAGCATATCACCTCACAAAAGTTTATTAAAAGACATCTAAGTAGACATCAACTCAATAGAACATTACATACTCATGTAAATACTTTTGGTGATATAGAAAATGTATATTTGTAGTGGTAAGTGAAAAATTATATAATTACATAGACATGATTATTACTATTCAAAAAGAGAATGTCAATGAAAATTGAGATGAAATAACCATAAAGGAAAGGCATTAACAGAAATAAAGGCCTTAGTAAAAAGTTGAACCCAGGTTTTTGAATTTGATTTCTGTATTTTAAATCCACGAATCAATTGTGAAAGCAATGTAATTCATTCATATCTTTCCAAAGAATAGATTAAATCTCTAGATGACTGTTATGAAGATTAAAGTATTGAAGTATTTATATTAAACTAAAAACAAAATTGGAGAAATTTTACAGAGATTAGGCACTTGCCTTGCATTTAATCAACTGACTAATTTTATGGCACCACATATGGTCCCACAAATTCTGGGAGGAGTCACCTTTGGGCACAGAGTAAGGAGTAAGATGTGATCACAACCAGATATGCCTGACCACTTGGGATTATCCTTTCAAAATAAAAATAACTATGACTTTGTATTAGTATGTATGATGTTTATTGATTGGTTGAAAGTAATCATATTACATTGGTTAAATTGTTTTTATATAGAACAAATTAAAATAAAAATTGCATCATGAAAGGTAACTTTAAAAAAGTCAAATAATTTTATATATAATTTGGATAGGATAATAAATTAAGTGAAATACTTTTGAATTTTGAAAGGGGTACAACTCAGTGAAATAGAAAATTCAAATAAAAGTTAATTATATAACACTTCTGGACATTCAAGACCAAACTATTATCTCACTCATTTACACATTCAGACCATGATGTTCTCTAAATTTATTCTTAGTTATGGCATTTGTTGTTGTTGTTGTTGTTGTTTTTCGGGCCACACTCATTTGATGCTCAGGGGTTACTCCTGGCTAAGTGCTCAGAAATTGCCCCTGGCTTGGGGGGACCATATGGGACACCGGGGGATCGAACCGCTGTTGCAATCTCTCCTTGGCTAGCACTTGCAAGGCAGACACCTTACCTCTAGCGCCACCTCGCTGGCCCCTAATATGATTCTTTTTACACAAATGTTGACAAATGAATAAGCATTTTGGATTCTGAATAGTTTTTGAAAAACATAGAGATTTTTATTGGTTTGAACTTGATTTCTATCTTCTGCATTCACACAATTCTTTGTTAATTCATTTTACAGCATTCTGTTTAATTTTTTGAGTTTTTAACCTTCTTTTTGAGATTTCTTTAAGAAATTTTTTTTCTGGGGATTCAAAGCTTCTTACAAGTCAGGTATAGAATTTATATTTGACAAATGCATACTCTGTAGGTAAAGTTATTTCCTTACTGCCATTCAGGAAATGCCAGATTAATGATGGGCACACTTTTTTACTTGAACAAATGACCACAACTAACTTAGTTATTTCCTCTATTAATATCACTAGCAGTACCATAATGTTGACTTCTATTGGGCACTGAAGATGTTTTTAATCAGTTTCAGGCAAAGAATGCTGGCCATAAAAATGGATGAATCTAGGGGAAAACCGCTGCTTTTATAGTATGAGGAAGACCTCTCTCTGGCTACTCTCTATTAGGATCTATATGTCCTTCCAGTGTGGCAACAGAATTATATCTTCCCTGGAAGATTAATTATGAGCAATTTGAAGTTTTTTGACTAAAATAAACTGCCTTTTTTCTTAAAATAAAAAAAATAACAGATAAAGGAATAGTGTAGGGAATAATAGAAAGACAGCAAAAATTACAACACTGATTTAAAACCATTATGGCTTGTTTTGTAGTATCTTGTAGCATCTTGTAGCTTAACCTAAATTATCACCTCATTTTGGGTTTATATTTGTATAAAGACTAGAAAGAAGGTATTATAAGTTTTCGTTTGATGTTCTTTTGTTATATTTTAATGAGTCTTGGCTATTACTGAAATATTTAAATGATGTAGAGTGAAAACTGATTCTATGCTTCATTTAATTTTGGCCGATAGAAGATGTACAGTAATTACCTAGACCTAAGAACACTTACCAATACTTGAGTTCTATGATTTACCTTACAACATTGTATTACTTATGATTACTTAGGAATCTTCTTTGAAATATTAATGTCCTAAATTAGGTGGATCAAGCTGAATAGCAATGCCATTACAACACTGGCAAAAATGGGCCAAAATTTAAAGACATCTGCTTTCTTTGATTGTTTACATATGTCCAGATCCTACAACATTGTGTAAGTGCTTACCTCTATCTAATTTGGGTCTCTAGACTTTTACTTGAGGATTCTCTCATAAGAATGGCAAATGCTAAAACTCAAGGAAGTAAGCCAAGTCAATTTTTGAGAAAAATGTCAATATAATAGCAACCAATGAGGAAATTCCAAATGAGTCACCCAAATGAAAGTGCTAATAATTTTTATGGCCATAAACTATTAATAAAATGTATGAGAATAAGAACATATGGTTGAATTTCAGAAAATGAGGAGCCTATTTATACAAAATATTAGCAGTCAAGGTTAATGCCTGTTAAAGATGAGAGACTTATTCATGTTTTGGGGGCCATGGACTATTCAGATATCATAATCATTCAATATTAGACCAGTTCTCCTGGCTTCATAGATTTTTAGCATGTGCTTTCAAGTGTATGTATTCTATGTGGTATGTGTATGCATCTGTCAAAATATTGGTTTTGTGTGTTATAAGATAAAAACCAAACTTTCTTTAAACAGCATATTACATGAAATATATTTTAATCTTTTTGTTTGAATTATATTTAGTAAATTTGTTTTTACTATGTTTAATATTATTATGCTTAAAATGTATACTTCCAATATTCACATCAGCAAAAAATATTCCTGACAAACCGAGGAAAAAATTTAACTTTGTCTCAAAAATTATACATTCTAACCTATAATAACTAATTTTTCATGCAAACACTTATTTACCTCCCGCCCCTGATTGCTGAAACTATAGACCAATAAAATCACCTAGTATGCATAATAGAAAATAACTATTTGAATATTATTTTCCTAAGGGACATGTATGTTCTCATACTATGTGAATATCCTAACATGATATGGTAACTGCTCTCTAATTCATCTAACAGCTGGTTACCATTCAGTTGTTAGTGTTGGTGCTCAGTAATTTTCAGTTTGGCTTGGCTGTAGAAGTTATTAACCTCTTTTAAGAAAGCAACATATTTGTGGTTCCAGGTCTATAGAGTTTAAATGTCTCTAAATTTGCTTTTAGGGGTAGCTTAGTTCTGCGTGGCAAATTTAACTTGAATACTTCAAAAAGGTTTTAAGCTGTCATGGTTTTCTAGTTTTGTTTTGTTTTGTTTTGTTTTGACCACACCTGGTGGTTCTTAGGGGTTAGTCCTGCCTGTACATTTATAAATTTCTGCTGGTGTGCTTGGAGGAACCATTTGGGATGCCAGGGATCAAACCCGGGTTGACTGTGTGCAAGGCAAGCATCTACTAGCTGTTCTATAGATCTGGCCTCAGTTTTCCAGATTTTATACAATATGACCTTATAGATAGGTTACTGCCCATTTGGCTGTCTTATTACTTAGCATTTTTTCTAAGTATTAACAAATATTATTACCTTAAATAATTTTAAAGTATTTGCTACACAAGGATTTCTTTAATGTGTATTTGGTGCCATTGAAGTACAGCCATTTTCTATGCTTTTAACTCATTCTTCTATCAAGAATTAGATATTAGAAATTGACTTTGGGGATTTGTGGTATCTTCTGCCAGCTCACAAAGTAGTATTGAAAAGTTCAGGAGGTAAAAGTAATTGTAGTGAATGCAAGAAAAATATAATCTCCTCTGTTCAAGGATGTGAACAATCTCAAATAATTATAGCATCTTATATATATATATATATATATCTTATATATATATATCTTATATATATATATACACACACACATTTAATTCTTACTATTTACACTTCCTAGAAGTTAGAAACTGCTTGCTTATAGCCTAGTATCTGTCTTCTTTTTAAGCCAAAGTTGTTTGTTTTAGAAATACAATGGTCTTTAGTATTTTAACATATGTCTGAATAAACTTTAGAGTATAAAAAAATAAATGAAATGCAAAATTTATATTTTTCTAATTTTCCTTTTTTGTTAGAAAGCTGCTATTTTGCAGAAAGAGAAATATGTTTAAAATGTTTGTATTTTAACTATAAAATCAATTGTCATAAATTGTATATATAGAAAATCACATGGGAAGTCTTTATTTCCTAATTTAAAAAATCTGTGTCAAAGAAATGTTTTAGCACACAGAGGCACATGGGCCACTTGGCAGACAGCCTAATTGAAACCAAGGGCCCAGGAGAAGAACTGAACTCTGCATCTGCTGTCCAGAACTGACGGAGCTACACTTTGAACCAGTGCTGATGGCTTTGTACACAAAGATCAAAATGAGTTTGTTTTACTCAGCTGGGTTGTGGAGGTGCACGTATGTTGGCTTCTGGATGCAATAAAGCATTTCACTCTCAGATAAACAAACTATAAATCTAATCAAGCTTGGGAACAATGATAAGTACATTTGAGAGAGAGACTAAGAGAGGAAGTGAAGGAGAGACAGTGAGGAGAGAGATACATGCAAGATAAAATAAATAAATCCCATTTTATGCAAATGGCACTGAATATGAATCTTGGAACATTGCTAATGACCGATTTTTGCAATTATTTCTTCTTTCCTTCCTCCCTCCATTTTGTGAGGGGCAGATGCATACCTGGAAATACATAGGACTTACCGTATTTTGCGGCGTATAAGACGACGTTTGAAACTAAAAAGAGTCAGGGAGGGACTTCAGAGCATAAAAACCGGCTATCCTTTGCAAAAGCTGGCTCCCTGTGTGTGACACCAGGCGGGGAAAATCCGCGAAAGTACACCGGCCCAGTGGGGCTCAGCTGTGAAAGACTGTGAGTGTGACCTGTCTATGTCTGTCTACTGTCCTCTTGCGTGAAACTCTTGCGAGTGGGGCAAAAAGAGCCTCCAGAAACCTCGCTCGCCCAGACGCCATTTTCAGGGAGGGACTTCAGAGCATAAAAACCAACCGGCTAAGCTTTGCAAAATCCGGCTCCCTGTGTGTGACACCAGGCGGGGAAAATCCGCGAAAGTACACCGGCCCAGTGGGGCTCAGCTGTGAAAGACTGTGAGTGTGACCTGTCTATGTCTGTCTACTGTCCTCTTGCGTGAAACTCTTGCGAGTGGGGCAAAAAGAGGCTCAGAGGAGCACGGCCGCGTAGCGAAGCGGAGCGGCCGTGCACTCTTTCTAAGGAAAGAACTCCATTGCAACAAGAAGGAAAAATCACACTAAGAACGGCGCTATATCACAGAAGCAAACATTTCTCTCTGGACTGTCTTCTCTGTTACATGCTCGGGCCTAAGATTTGACCCAGTGTGAGGCTTCATCCACGGAGGACTCCCCTCCCTTAGAGGCAAGTCAGCCCATCCAGAAAGGGAGGAGCCAGAGGAGTGTGCTGCCTACATCATATAGACAATGAATACCACTACAACACGTAGAAAAACCCACAATACAAATGTGACAATGGGGAAACAGCGCAGGCCAGCATCAGACATAGAGAATGAAGATGACAATTCTGAGGACCAGATAATGACTGAACAACTAATCAACCTCTCAGATAAGGACTTTAGACTAGCAATATGGAAGGTGCTCAACAGACTCCAAGAAACCATGGATCGAGTTGAACAGAACACTAATAAGAACCAAGAAAATATGAAGGCAGAAATGACAAAACTCCAAACTGAAATAACATGTCAACTAACAGGCCTGAAAAACTCAGTAAACGAAGTGAATGACAAAATGGATAAGCTCTGGGACAGGGTATCAGAAGCTGAGAATAGACTTGGTGCTGTGGAAGATGAGATACATAACAATTCCATACAGCAGGAGAGATTGGACAAAAAACTTAAAGCAAATGAGCAGACAATGGAAAAATTAGTCAAAGAATGGGAACAGACGAAAATAGAAGTCTATGATAAGATCAACAGAAACAACTTAAGAATCATTGGAGTCCCAGAGACCCAGGAAGAAAATTTCCAGGAAGAATCAATGGTCAAGAACATCATTAAAGAGAAACTTCCAGAGCTAAAGAATATATGTGATCAAATCCTGCATGCCCGAAGAGTACCAACCAAAAGAGACCCCAGAAAAACCACCCCAAGACACATCCTAGTCACAATGACAAATCCCACAGATAGAGACAGAATTCTGAAAACAGCAAGATCAAAAGGGGAAATCATGTTCAAGCAAGCTTCCCTGAGATTTACAGCAGACCTGTCACCAGAAACGCTCAATGCCAGAAAGCAGTGGTGGGATATTGTGACAAGACTGAATGAAATGAATGCTTCACCCAGAATACTATACCCAGCAAAACTCACTTTCCGGTTTGATGGAAGAATACATGGTTTCACAGACAAAAAACAGCTCAGAAACTTCACAGACACAAAACCAGTCTTAAGAGAAAAACTGAAAGACCTAATCTAAGACAAGACTACCCAAAAGACACACCAAATTTTGAAATAAAGATGGCGTTAAATCCCAGGACAATTCTTTCTCTCAACGTCAATGGACTAAATGCACCAGTTAAGAGACACAGAGTGGCTAAATGGATCAAAAAACTCAATCCAACCTTCTGCTGCCTACAAGAAACGCACCTGAATAGTCAGAACAAACATAGACTCAAAATAAAAGGCTGGAGAAAAGTTATCCAAGCAAACAACACCCATAAAAAAGCTGGAGTGGCCATACTAATATCAGATAATGCAAACTTTATACTCAGGAAGGTTGTAAGGGACAAAGACGGACATTTTATATTAATCAAGGGGTACGTAGAGCAGGAAGAATTCACTCTCCTAAACATATATGCACCGAATGAGGGGCCAGCAAAATATTTAATACAACTGCTGACAAATCTGAAAAATAATATCAACAACAACACAATAATTGTGGGGGACCTTAACACGGCTTTGTCAACACTGGACAGGTCAACCAGACTGAAACCCAACAAGAATATACTAGACCTGAGGAGAGAAATGGAAGAAAGAGGCCTAGTGGATATATATAGGACACTCCATCCCCAGAAACCTGGATACACATTCTTCTCCAATGTACATGGGACATTCTCCAGGATAGACTACATGCTGGCACATAAAACATACCTCCATAAGATCAAGAGGATAGAAATTTTGCAGACTACCTTCGCTGACCACAAGGCTCTGAAATTATTTGTGAACTCCAAAGGGACTCAGAAGAAACACTTTAACACCTGGAAGTTAAACAGCCTCATGCTCAATAACCAGTGGGTCCGAGATGAAATCAAGGAGGAAATAAAAAGGTTCCTGGAAACAAATGACAATAAAGACACAAACTCTCAGAACCTATGGGACACAGCAAAAGCAGTACTGAGAGGAAAATTTATAGCTTTGCAAGCACACATCAGGAAGGAAGAAGGAGCTTACCTGAGTAGCTTAATGACACAGCTAATAGAACTAGAAAATGCTCAACAAAAGGACCCAAGAACAGGAAGACAGAAGGAAATAACAAAGCTGAGAGCAGAAATCAACGAAGTGGAAACTCAAAAAACAATCCGAAAGATCAACGAAAGCAGAAGTTGGTTCTTTGAAAAAATAAACAAGATTGATAGACCACTGGCAAACCTAACAAAGAAAGAGAGAGAGAGAAACTTGATAACTCGTATCAGGAATGAAAAAGGAGAGATCACTACTGATATGACAGAGATTCAAAGGGTAATCAGAAACTACTTTGAAAAACTCTACGCCACTAAAAATGAGAACCTGGAAGAAATGGATAAATTCTTGGACTCTTATAATCTTCCATGGTTGAAGGAAGAGGATGTAGCATATCTAAACACCCCCATCACCATTGATGAAATTAAAACAGTAATCAAATGTCTGCCGAAAAACAAAAGCCCAGGTCCAGATGGATTCACTAATGAATTCTATCAAACTTTCCAAGAGGAACTACTGCCAATCTTGGCAAGACTCTTTCATGAAATTGAACAAACAGAAACACTTCCAAATAGCTTTTATGAAGCCAACATCACCTTGATACCTAAACCAGACAGAGACGCTACCAAAAAAGAAAATTACAGACCAATATCACTGATGAATGCAGATGCAAAGATCCTCAACAAAATCCTGGCAAATAGGATTCAATGCCTCATTAAGAAGATCATCCACTACGATCAAGTAGGTTTCATCCCAGGAATGCAAGGCTGGTTTAACATCCGTAAATCTATCAACATAATACACAACATCAATAACAAGAAAAATAAAAACCACATGATCATATCAATAGATGCAGAGAAAGCATTTGATAAGGTCCAACACCCATTCTTGATCAAAACTCTCAGCAAGATGGGAATGGAGGGAACCTTTCTCAATATAGTGAAGGCCATCTACCACAAGCCAGTGGCAAATATTATCCTCAATGGAGAAAAACTGAAAGCCTTCCCTCTAAATTCTGGCACAAGACAAGGCTGTCCTCTCTCACCACTCCTATTCAACATAGCACTGGAAGTACTTGCTATAGCGATTAGGCAAGAAAAGGATATCAAGGGAATCCAGATAGGAAAGGAAGAAGTCAAGCTCTCACTGTTTGCAGATGACATGATACTCTACTTAGAAAACCCTAAAGACTCTATCAAAAAGCTTCTAGAAACAATAGACTCATATAGCAAGGTGGCAGGCTACAAAATTAACACACAAAAATCAATGGCCTTTCTATACACCAACAGTAATAAAGAAGAAATGGACATTAAGAAAACAACCCCATTCACAATAGTACCACACAAACTCAAATATCTTGGAATCAACTTGACTAAATATGTGAAGGACCTATACAAAGAAAACTATAAAACTCTGCTCCAAGAAATAAGAGAGGACACACGGAAATGGAAACACATACCCTGCTCATGGATTGGCAGGATTAACATCATCAAAATGTCAATACTCCCCAAGGCATTATACAGATTTAATGCCATCCCTCTAAAGATACCCATGACATTCTTCAAAGAAGTGGATCAGACACTTTTGAAATTCATTTGGAACAATAAACACCCTCGAATAGCTAAAGCAATCATTGGGAAAAAGAATATGGGAGGAATTACTTTTCCCAACTTTAAACTGTACTACAAAGCAACAGTTATCAAAACAGCATGGTATTGGAATAAGGATAGGTCCTCAGATCAGTGGAATAGGCTTGAATACTCGGAAAATGTTCCCCAGACGTACAACCATCTAATTTTTGATAAAGGAGCAGGAAATCCTAAATGGAGCAGGGAAAGCCTCTTCAACAAGTGGTGTTGGCACAATTGGATAGCCACTTGCAAAAAATTAAACTTAGACCCCCAGCTAACATCATGTACAAAGGTAAAATCCAAATGGATTAAAGACCTCGATATCAGCCCCAAAACCATAAGATATATAGAACAGCACATAGGCAAAACACTACAGGACATTACAGGCATCTTCAAGGAGGAAACTGCACTCTCCAAGCAAGTGAAAGCAGAGATTAACAGATGGGAATATATTAAGCTGAGAAGCTTCTGCACCTCAAAGGAAATAGTGCCCAGGATACAAGAGCCACCCACTGAGTGGGAGAAACTATTCACCCAATACCCATCAGATAAGGGGCTAATCTCCAAAATATACAAGGCACTGACAGAACTTTACAAGAAAAAAACATCTAACCCCATCAAAAAATGGGGAGAAAAAATGAACAGACACTTTGACAAAGAAGAAATACGCATGGCCAAAAGACACATGAAAAAATGTTCCACATCACTAATCATCAGGGAGATGCAAATCAAAACAACGATGAGATACCACCTCACACCCCAGAGAATGGCACACATCACAAAGAATGAGAATAAACAGTGTTGGCGGGGATGTGGAGAGAAAGGAACTCTTATCCACTGCTGGTGGGAATGCTGTCTAGTTCAACCTTTATGGAAAGCGATATGGAGATTCCTCCAAAAACTGGAAATCGAGCTCCCATACGATCCAGCTATACCACTCCTAGGAATATACCCTAGGAACACAAGAATACAATACAAAAACCCCTTCCTTACACCTATATTCATTGCAGCTCTATTTACCATAGCAAGACTCTGGAAACAACCAAGATGCCCTTCAACAGATGAATGGCTAAAGAAACTGTGGTACATATACACAATGGAATATTATGCAGCTGTCAGGAGAGATGAAGTCATGAAATTTTCCTATACATGGATGTACATGGAATCTATTATGCTGAGTGAAATAAGTCAGAGAGAGAGAGAAAAACGCAGAATGGTCTCACTCATCTATGGGTTTTAAGAAAAATGAAAGACACCCTTGTAATAATAATTTTCAGACACAAAAGAGAAAAGAGCTGGAAGTTCCAGCTCACCCCAGGAAGCTCACCACAAAGAGTGATGAGTTTAGTTAGAGAAATAACTACATTTTGAACTGTCCTAATATTGAGAATGTATGAGGGAAATGTAGAGCCTGTTTAGGGTACAGGCTGGGGTTGGGTGGGGAGGAGGGTGATTTGGGACTTGGGTGATGGGAATGTTGCACTGGTGATGGGTGGTGTTCCTTTTATGACTGAAACCCAAACACAATCATGTATGTAATCAAGGTGTTTAAATAAAAAAAAAAATTAAAAAAAAAAAAAAAAAAAAAAAGAAACTAAAAAGAGTCAACCGAAAATCGGGGGTTGTCTTATACACCGAGTATATCCCGAAAAATGTTTCAATATGCCGCTAAACGAAAATTGTCTGAATATTGCCACAAAACGAATTTTCCAACTAGATCCTGCACCAATCACTGCAAGGCTGCTCGGACCGCCTCTCTAACTCAGCCAATCCAAGCAGGCTTTTTATGCATGCAAATTAGACAATGTTCTGGACCCAAATCTACACTGTAAAAAGCCTGCACAGATTGGCCAGAGTCAGAGAGGAAGTCTATTACAGTAGAACCTTTGGACCTTTGCTTGTTGTGATTGGCTAACTGTGGTACATACAGTTGCAGCACAGGAACGTTCTGCCTGATACAGAGAATATAGGCCTAAACCTATGTTTTAACTGCAAAATTAGGGGGTCGTCTTATACGCCGGAAAATACAGTACTTTGTACACGGGAATATTCCTGGCAGTATTTACTGGATGACATTTGATTAGAAGTTTAAACCTGGGTCATCATGTACAAGGCAAGCTCTTTATGTGTTTTACTATATCTCTTTCCATAAATCAATAATATTATTAAAGAGCTATCATTGAGTACTATGTTCACTTTCTTGAATGGAAGCAGGTCACTGAAAAATATTTCTTGGTAAGCTATTCCCATTCTTGTGTCTCAAAGTTACATAGGCAAATGGAGTGTGGATTGTATTCTGTATATGTTATTTGTTGAATACGTGTGCCAATGTTATGTGACTTTAATTGTACCTGGTTAAGTAAATAGAAGTAAAAAACAGAAATACAAATTAATGGTCCATCTCAAACATGTTTAGGTACAACCACTATTCTGTGTTTTCAGTTCAGAAGAAAAAATGAAAAGGTATCATTAATTTATTCACATGCGTGGGACAATTTGTCATTCGCATAATGTCAAATATTGTTGGGATTAATTGGTATTCTTATTTTAGTGAGTAACTTACATATATAATGAAATATGTATCCACTACAAACTATGACTAATATAAATAGATATCATCTGACATCTGACTAATAACTTTTTCACTTAAAGTAATGATACAAATTGAAAGTTTTAAAAAAATCTGATAAAGATCAGTGATTTGGGAATCTTTCCTATTGATTAATTTATCAATAAGTAATAAATTTATAAAAAATAAACATCTAAAATCTAGATACTTACAGTCAAATTAAGCATTTGATGCATCAAAAATTAAATCATTGGGGCCAGAGAGATAGCATGGAGGTAAGACGTTTGCCTTGCATGCAGAAGGTCAGTGGTTCGAATCCCGGCATTGCATATGGTCCCCTGAGCCTGCCAGGAGTGATTTCTGAGCATAGAGCTAGGAGTAACCCCAGAGCACTGCTGGGTTCAACTCATAAAAATAAATTAATTAAATCAATAATTGGATGGATAATTAACTTACAATAGTTTTAATGAAATGTAATTTTGCACCATAACTTTTAAACTTCTAACAGTATAATTGAGTTATTTGCAGTATGCTTACAAAATTTTGCAACCATTACCTTGATCAAATTCCAGAAAATTTTCATAAATACTCAGTCCATTAAGTATGTTATTTGAAAATATGAGAATTATATCAATAAAAATTTAGGGTGCTAGCAATGTCCTTGAATAATAATTTAAACATTGGTTTATTTTTTGTTGGTTTATTTATTTATTTTTTTTTTGGTTCTTGGTTTTTAGGCCACACCCAGTGACATTCAGGGGTTACTCCTGGATATGGCTCAGAATTCGCTCCTGGCTTGGGGGATTATATGGAAACCTGAGGATCAAACTGCGGTCCATCCTAGGTCAGCCACTTGCAAGGCAAATATTCTAGCTGCTCCACCCTTCGGCCTCTAAATATTGTTATAAAATATAAAATTTTAGTTTGTATTTTTCCTATTTCCATGCTATTAAAATTATTTTATGTAGATGAAAAAAATGTTACATATTTAGTGAAATGTAGAAGAGTTTAGCAAGTTCAGTACCGAATTGCATAGCTTTATGTAAAATAAATAAGTTCCTTAGTGTTTCAAAATTTCAGTTTCACTGTATATGAGCCATACAGGCTATTAAATTGATGATGTTATGTTGCTCAGAACACTATGCATATAGATATGGTTTTTGTTTAAAATTATATGAAAAGTTCAAAAATAATTATTATAATGTTATTAATAAATAGAAAAAGCATAAAGATAAAATATATTTTAATAATTTTATTATAGAACTAAATTAGAAATTAGTCAGTATTGTATATTTGTCTTTAGTTCTATTTATGAATAAAAGTAGCTTAAGTGTATTAAAAGTAATGTTTCAAATAATATAAATAAACTCTGGTTTAACCAGAAAAACTGGCTTTATTGGAGGGGTCAGAGAAAGAGAACAGCAGGTAGGACATTTGCATTGCATGCAGTCAACCTGGGTTTGATCCTTGGCACTCATATGTTCACTGAATCCCACCAGGAGTGACCACTAAGGGTAGAGTCAGAAGTAAACACTGTGCACTGCTTAATGTTGCCCAATTCAAATAAAATAAAAAAAAACTGCTTTATTGGAAATGTCTAGAGATTCCAGATCATCATCATCATCATCATCATCATCATCTTTTCTTCTTCCTACTTCGTCCTCCTCTTCCTCTGCCTCCTTTTCTTTCTTTCTTCTTCCTTCTTTCTGCCTCTTCCTCCTTCACCTTTTCCTCCTCTTCCTCCTCTCCACATCCTTCTCCTCCACCTCTTTCTCCTCCACCTTTTTCTCCTCATCATCTTCCTCCTCCTCCATCTCCTCCTCCTCCTTCTTCTTCCTCTTCCTCTTCTCCTCCTCCTTCTCCTTCTCCTCCTCCTCCTTCTTCTTCTCCTCCTTCTCCTTTCTCCTTCTTCTCCTTCTTCTCCTTCTTCTCCTTCTTCTCCTTCTTCTCCTCCTTCTCCTCCTCCTCCTTCTCCTCCTCCTTCTCCTCCTCCTCCTTCTCCTCCTCCTTCTCCTCCTCCTCCTTCTCCTCCTCCTCCTCCTCCTCCTCCTCCTCCTCCTCCTTCTTCTTCTTCTTCTTCTTCTTCTTCTTCTTCTTCTTCTTCTTCTTCTTCTTCTTCTTCTTCTGCTGCTGCTGCTGCTCTTGGTGCTATTGCTGTTATTTCTGCTGCTTCCATATATGCTGCTTCTACTGAAACACTTAGTTTAGTAAGACTTGGGAGTCGTAATAATATCAAAATTATGACCCAGGTCAACTAGGTGCAAGGGAAGTAGCAAATGCTCTGTACCATCTCTCTAACCCCTTTTTTATTATAATGGTTACCGTATTTATTATTAATATTTTCTGGTGTGCAGATATTTTAATAAATGTTATTCTGAAATAACAGAAATCGCCCCTTGCAGAAATCGCTCAGAAATTGCCCCTGACAGGCACAGGGGACCATATGGGATGCGGAATTCGAACCACCGTCCCTCTACATGAAAGGCAAATGCCTTACCTCTATGCTATCTCTCCGGCTCCTTTTCTAAAGTTTTTTTTAAATAAGACAAAATTTAAATCACTAGATTTTTGATAAAACAAAGTTTGTGAACCTCAATTAATCAAAGATTTGAATAAGATATAATTAAATTATTTTTAGCAAGCAAAAACATCCTGCCAGAAGATTGTTTTAAAATTAAAGATCTCTGTTTTTCTACTCATGGCCTACACTATTTGATTCTCAACTCAAGGAACCTCTGTATTAGTTTGAATCAATGTTTTATAATAAATTGATCACAGTATTTAGCTCTATTTTCTTTTTCTTCCTCCATGTGAATCTTTTGCTTCTGCCTCCTCTTTTCTGTTGGTTCTAAATCTCTAAGACTCCAAAATTCTCTACAAAATGAGAAAATATTGAAAGTTGGACTACTAATGTAAAGGGAAAGGCTCTTTGATGAATAGACAGAACGCAAGAAGTGTTCATCATATATAAATCATATATAAATGTCTGTTCTTTTTTGAGGGTGATGAAGTAATTAGAGATATAGATGAGTTCCCCTGTCCTTTGAAGGCAGCAAATGCCCCCTATCCAGGGCCATAAAGGGAACTTGCAGGAGGACTGATTAGAGGCATGACATCCTCCCCCAGATACCTGGAGTCAGAAAGCCACTTGTGCCTAGCCAACTGCCCTAAAGGAAAGCAAAAGGAGGGCTGGCCAGTGGTGTGGTGAACTCCCCCTGAAGAGCCTGAAGTAAACCAGTAAAATGCTGACTAGAGGCAGGGTGAGCTCCCCAAGTTCCCCAGATGTGATAGTGACTTGTACCCATCCAAGCAGCCCAGAAGATAACCAACAGGAGAGCTGACCAGCAGCATGGTGAACTCCCCATGAATCCTGCTGACTGCCATACACATATCCTCTAGGTAATGAACCCAAGAACAAAAAGTAGAAAACAAAACACTATAAAGCACACAATGGGGAAACAATGCAGAACACCACCATACTTTGAGAATGATGATGGTAGCTCTGCAGACCCAACAAGTGGCAGTCACCTGTATAGCCTTTCCAATAAAGATTTTAGAGAGGGACTCTGAAGAATGCTCAAAGAATTCAAAGAAACCATGGAACAAACTAAATGAACCATAAATAAGAATCAAGAGGATATAAAAGTAGAAATAAAAAATTTTTAAGCTGATTTAACAGAACTGAAAAACTTGGTAGACAAAATGAAAACCTCATTGGAAAGCCACATCAGCAGAGTAAGGCAGCTGAGGACAGAATCAGTTTGCTGGAAGATGAGATGCGTAACTCGATACAACAGAAGAGACTAGGAAAGAGCCTTAAAAAAAGATCAGATGATGAAAAAATTCCTCTACAAAGGTGAACATGCGAAAACATAAGTCTATGATAAACTCAACAGAAACAACATAAGAATCATTGGAGTCCCAGAAACTCAGGAAGAAAATCCCCATGAAGAATCAATAGTCAAGGACATCATTGCAAAGAAACTCCTAGAGCTAGAGTGTATGCAATGAAATTTTACATTTTCAAAAGAGAATCCAGGGCTAAAAGGGATCCAAAAAAATTAACACACAAAAATTAATGTCCTTATATACAAATAATGAAAGAGAAGAAATAAACACTAAAGAACAATACATTCACAGTTCCGCAGAGACTCAAATACATTGCAGTCAACTTAACTAAAGAGGTAAAGGACCTTTATAAAGAAAACTAAAACTACTTCAGGAAATAAAAGAGGACACAAGAAAACTGAGACACATAACCTGTTCATGAAGTGGAGGATTAACATCATTAAAATGGCAATACTCCCAAAGCATTGTACACATTTAATGCAATCTCATTAAAAGATACTCATGACATTCTTCACAAAAAGTAGATCAAACACTCCTGATATTCATTAAATGGATCATAAAATGCCATGAGTAGCTAAAGTAACCCTTACGACTGTAGGTATGGGGAGAAAGGAACTCTCTTTCACTACTGATGAAAATGCTGTCTAGTATAGCCTTTTTGGAAAACAATATGTATATTACTCATGAAACTGGATATTGAACTCCCATGTAATACAGCAATACCACTATTAGTAATATATCCGAAGGAAAAAATACAAAAATGCCCTCTTCATTCCTATGTTCAGCACACCACTATTTATAATAGCCAGAATCTGAAAAAAACCCAAGTGCCTGACAACAGATGAGTGGATAAAGAAATGGTGGTACATCTATACAATGAAATACTAAGCAGCTGTTAGGAAAAAATGAAGTCATGGAAGTTTGCTTTTACATCCTCGGGCATGGAGACTATTATGCTGAGTGAATAGAGTCAGAAGGATAGGAATATGCATAGATTAGTCTCACTGACTTGTGAGATATAACAAAAGTAAAAGACAGTATGGTAATAATATCTAGAGACAATAAAGATGAGAACTGGAAGGACTAGCTTATGATATGAAGCTTACCACAAAGAGCAGTGACTGCAGTTAGAGAATTAGTGCATTGAATACTACCAGGACAATGATAGTAAGAGAAAGAAGTAGAAAGAAGAAGAAGTAGAATGCCTGTCCTGAAGACAGGTAGGGGTAAGGGAGAAGGAAAATGTGGTATTTTGGTAGAAGTGGTGGGAAAGTTACTGGTGAAGGGTGGAGTACATTTGATGACTGAAACTCAACCATGAACTGTTCTGTAACCAGGGTATTTAAATAAATGATTAGACAATAATTAGAGATACAGTTTATCTATAAATAAGTCAGACCAGAATCATTCCTGAAGAAGCAACATAAAGATTAAAATTAAACATAAAGTATCTTCATTATGGTAACAATATAATAGTACACAGAATAAGTAGTATTGCATCAGACCTTATTGTGGTTGTTTTGGGGCCACACAGGGAAGTGTTTAGTGATATTTCTAGCTTTGATTTGATGGGTCACTGAGGAGACCATGTAGTATTAGGGATTGAACCCATATGCAAAATATGTACTAAGCCTCTTGAGGTATCACATAAGGCCAACTTATGAATATCCTGGAAACCATTGATTATTTTTCTCTTAGAAACAACTTTCTGTAAAAAAAAAAAAAAAAAAAAAAAAAAGCTAAACAAAAACTATAAGTCAAATCTTGGGGAGGGAGAGAAGGACAAATATAAGAAGCCATATATGCAAAACATGTAAGTGAAGAAACTTTAGGAAGTGTGTCTTTCAATATCCATAGTTAAATAATTGCATTTTATTTTGTGTGTGTGTGTTTGCTTGTTTGTTTGTTTGTTTTTTGGGCCAGACACAGTGGCGCTCAGGGATTACTTCTGGGTTTGCTCTCAGAAATCACTCCTGACAGGCTCGGTGACCATATGGGATTGCCGAGAATTGAACCAGAGTCCATCCTGGATTGGCCGCATTCAAGTCAAATGGCCTACTGCTGTGCTATTGCTCTGGCCCCGATAATTGCATTTTAAAACTTTATATAACTTTACATAAAAACGAGGTAATTTCTTACCACATTACCTGAATTCAGAAATGTCTTATACTTCCTTTGAAAAAAGAAATTGCTGGTCATCTATATAGTTTATGTAGTTCTGCTCAGTGTCAAGCAAGGAAGACTTTCAGTTTGTTTATATTTTGAATTATGTCATTATTATTATGTCGTTTTTATTATTATGGCATTATTATTATTATTATGGCATTATTAAAGAAGGCATTTTAGCACCTCAAATGAGAGAGACAGTAGAAAAATAAGTACTGTAGCACCTGTTAGTTTCAATCAAGACTTTGGGTATAATTAGCAAATAGGCATATTGCGACTTGAGTCATTTCTACTTTAAGGTTGGTATTGTCCTAATTCTGCTAATAGCTGTGTATAGTAAAACCTCTGTTTTGATATGAGAGGAAGAGTGTTGTTTTGATTTTACACTTCTAGAAATGTAATGCCACTTTTTGCTCCTGCTATTAAGTACAGCTGTTCACACCTGACCTTATGTTTATTATCTTGCATTGTTATATCAATGCATTTATTATCTTATAGGTTCCCAATAGCTTTGCATGACAATCCTTATCTCTCTTATTTACCTTTGAATTCTTTAAAGACAATGGACAATGAATTATCATTTTAGTTACTGCTCAGTATAGGGTATAGGGTTTGAGGCACATGCAAACCATGAACTTAAGGTTTATTAACTCATTAACATAATTTAGTTTTAATGCCATACCATTAATTATGCTACTGCTAAGTGTATGGCAGGAATATGGCACGAAGTTCCTACCAGTAAACTGCAAAAGTGAAAACAATAGCGTGCAGGCAGGAATGTTCTCTCTCTCTTTCTCTCTCTCTCTCTCTCACTCTGTCTGTCTGTCTCTCTTTCTCTGTCTGTCTGTCTGTCTGTCTGTCTCTCTCTCTCTCTCTCTCTCTCACACACACACACACACACACACACACACACACACACACACACACACACCATCTCTCTTGCCAGTGAATTGCTCCTTCCTAGCCTATCTCCAGCTAAGATCAGTGAGAAAAAAATCCCAGCATCAAAATATTCCTTACGATTATTCTCCTCAATAACCTTAAGAATTTATTGAATAAATTAGACAAATTACTAAAAGGATTAAAACAACTCTTTTCCATTCAAACAAACAGAAAGACCCATTTTTGCAAGTTCTTTGTTTTCCAAATTATAGCAACCTTGGGGAAAAAATACAACATTTTTTCCAATTCATCCTTATCTGTACAATGGAGAATATGTAAAAAGTAAAATCAACATGTCTTAGTATAATTGAGCTTATTGATGCAAATATTCTTTATACTGGAATTTACACATGAGGACTCAGTGTCTTTTAGCTATTTTTATCATTTTATGATAGGCTCCTTTTTGCAATTTACTCAGCAGGTGATTCAATTCTGTTCAACAAAACAGGTATATTTATTTATTTATTTATTTATTTATTTATTTATTTTTGGGGGGCCACACCCGGCGGTGCTCAGGGGTTACTCCTGGCTGTCTGCTCAGAAATAGCTCCTGGCAGGCACGGGGGACCATATGGGACACCAGGATTTGAACCAACCACATTTGGTCCTGGATGGGCTGCTTGCAAGGCAAACGCCGCTGTGCTATCTCTCCGGGCCCAGGTTTATTTTTTTTTTTTAATTAGTTGTTTTGGAGCCACAACTGGCAGTGGTCAGGGGTTACTCCTGTTTCTGTGCTAAAAAATTACTCTTGGCAGGCTTGGGTTCCATATGGATGCTGGAGATTGACCTGGGTTGGCAGCATGCAAACACTCCACCTGATAATCTATTGCTACAGCTCCAAATAAACTGGTTTTTAAGAGAACACATTAAGAATTTGAGTGTTCCTGATAAAGATAAATATCTTTGACTATACTATCAAAAACATACATGCATGTGTGTCATAACAAAGTCATTTTACTTTATAGACAATGAGAGAGAAAAATTAATAAAAATAAATTTTGAAAATTTTTTTTTTTTTGGTTTTTTTTTTTTTTTTTTGGTTTTTGGGCCACACCCGGTGATGCTCAGGGGTTACTCCTGGCTGGCTGTGTGCTCAGAAATAGCTCCTGGCAGGCACGGGGGACCATATGGGACACCGGGATTCGAACCAACCACCTTTGGTCCTGGATTGGCTGCTTGCAAGGCAAACGCCGCTGTGCTATCTCTCCAGGCCCAATTTTGAAAATCTTAAAGTGAAAAATTTTATTTATAAAATATATCTTTCAGGAATATTGCCATTTTAATGATGTTAATCCTGCCAATCCATGAGCAGGGTATGTGCTTCCATTTCCACGTGTCCTCTCTTATTTCTTGGAGCAGAGTTTTATAATTTTCTTTGTATAAGTCCTTCACATTTTTAGTCAAGTTGATTCCAAGATATTTGAGTTTGTGTGGCACTATTGTGAATGGGGTTGTTTTCTTAATGTCCATTTCTTCCTTATTACTATTGGTGTATAGAAAGGCCATTGATTTTTGTGTGTTAATTTTGTAGCCTGCCACCTTACTATATGAGTCTATTGTTTCTAGAAGCTTTTTCATAGAGACTTTAGGGTTTTCTAGGTAGATTATCATGTCATCTACAAACAGTGAGAGCTTGACTTCTTCCTTTCCTCTCTGGATTCCCTTGATATCTCTTTCTTGTCTAATTGCTATAGCAAATACTTTCAGTGCTATGTTGAATAGGAGTGGTGAGGGAGGACAGCCTTGTCTTGTGCCAGAATTTAGGGGAAAGGCTTTCAGTTTTTCTCCATTGAGGACAATAATGCAATCCCTCTAAAGATACCCATGACATTCTTCAAAGAAGTGGATCAGACACTTTTGAAATTCATTTGGAACAATAAACACCCTAGAATAGCTAAAGCAATCATTGGGAAAAAGAATATGGGAGGAATTACTTTCCCAAACTTTAAACTGTACTACAAAGCAATAGTTATCAAAACAGCATGGTATTTGAATAAAGACAGGCCCTCAGATCAGTGGAATAGGCTTCAATACTCAGAGAATGTTCCCCAGACATACAATCACCTAATTTTTGATAAAGGAGCAGGAAATCCTAAATGGAGCAGGGAAAGCCTCTTCAACAAGTGGTGTTGACACAACTGGCTAGTCACTTGCAAAAATTTGAACTTAGACCCCACCTAACATCATGTACGAAGGTTAAATCCAAATGGATGAAAGACCTCGATATCAGACCCGAAACCATAAGATATATAGAATAACACGTATGTAAAACACTCCAGGACATTGAGACTAAAGGCATCTTCAAAGAGAAAGCTGCACTCTCCAAGCAAGTGAAAGCAGAGATTAACAGATGGGAATATATTAAACTGAGAAGCTTCTGCACCTCAAAAGAAATAGCGCCCAGGATACAAGAGCCCCTACTGAGTGGGAGAAATATCAGATACCCATCAGATAAGGGGCTAATCTCCAAAATATACAAGGCACTGACAGAAATTTACAAGAAAAAAATCATCTAATCCCATCAAAAAATGGGGAGAAGAAATGGACAGACACTTTGACAAAGAAGAAATACAAATGGCCAAAGGACACATGAAAAAATGCTCCACATCACTATTCATCAGGGAGATGCAAATCAAAACAACTATGAGGTACCACCTCACACCCCAGAGATTGGCACACATCACAAAGAATGAGAACAAGCAGTGTTGGCGGGGATGTGGAGAGAAAGGAACTCTTATCCACTGCTGATGGGAATGCCGTCTAGTTCAACCTTTATAGAAAGCAATATAGAGATTCCTCAAAAATCTGGAAATCGAGCTCCCATACGATCCAGCTATACCACTCCTAGGAATATACCCTAGGAACACAAAAATACAATACAAAAATCCCTTCCTTATACCTATATTCATTGCAGCACTATTTACCATAGGAAAACTCTGGAAACAGCCAAGATACCGTTCAACAGATGAATGGCTAAAGAAACTGTGGTACATACACACAATGGAATATTATGCAGCTATCAAGAGAGATGAAGTCATGAAATTTTCCTATACATGGATGTACATGGAATCTATTATGCTGAGTGAAATAAGTCAGGGAGAGAGAAAGATGCAGAATTGTCTCACTCATCTATGGGTTTTTAAGAAAAATGAAAGACATTCTTGCAATAATAACTTTCAGACACAAAAGAGAAAAGAGCTGGAAGTTCCAGCTCACCTCATGAAGCTCACCACAAAGAGTGATGAGTTTAGTTAGAGAAATAACTACGTTTTGAACTATCCTAATAATGAGAATGTACGAAGGAAATAGAAAGCCTGTCTAGAGTACAGGCGGGGGTTGGGTGGGGAGGAGGGAGATTTGGGGCATTGGTGATGGGAATGTTGCACTGGTGATGGTTGCTGTTCTTTACATGACTGAAACCCAAACACAATCATGTATGTAATAATGTTGTTTAAAAAATACACCTTTTATATTATAATTCAAGGTTAGAAACACTTAAAATTAATACATTTATATATGTGCTTAAATGTAGTTTTAAAATTTACTTTTAGAAAATAGTTTATTTTTTCAGTCAAATAAATATTATGATTCTAGAACATCTGAGATCTTATTTTAAGCCAATTTTAATTAGACTTTAATTTCAAAAATTTTAATTTTGTTATGTGTCATGAACTTTTTATTAGTAGATATTAACTTTGCAGATTGAGAAACTAATAAAAGGAAGAGTCATAATGATAATACAGTGGGTAGTACATTTGCTTTGCACATAGCTGATTCAGGTTTGATTCTTGGCAGCCTTTTGGTCCCCAGAACATAGCAAGAATTATATCTGAGCACAGAACCATGCATGCATAAGCCATGAACTCCTTTCAGTGTGGTCCCCAAAGCAAAACTAAACAAAATAGATAAAACAATGTTCCTATTGTCTGAAGCAATACCATGGTGGTAGGGCATGGTGGTAGGGTATGCTGTCAACCCTGGACTGACCCGTGTTTGATCCCTGGCATCCCATATGACCCTCCAAGCTAACCAGATGCGATTTCTGAGGACAGAGACAGGAATAACATTTGAGCGCCTCTGGGTTTGGTCCAAAAACCATCCAATCAAACAAACAAAATCCCAAACGTTCCTTAACTGCTATATATTTTAAATCTTTTCTTCTCCAGCAGAGTTACATAGCTGTTTTGAATCCTCATAATTATTTTTACTTTTTATAAGATGGGAGCAATGCTACTTAAAATATGCATGAATTTTACTGCCATATAATTTCTTATGATATTATTCTAAATAAAATAACAATACAATACATCTTTTTGAGTAAATAATAGATTTTTCATTTAAAAGATCCAGCCTCCTTAAGGTGCCCAGAAAAAGTTCTTATTTAAACAACATATTTTGTATTAGCATAACGGTTGCTGCTTTGAAAGGTAGTATTAACTTCTGAAGTAAGAAAGATCTGAAGAAGTTGTCCACCTCTTTGGGTTCCCTTCCAAAACATACACCAAAGACCAATAAAGTGAAACAAACAAACAAAAAAAAAAACGAACAAAAATACCTGTTGAATGCTTACATGATAAGAAAGTAAAAAATGAAATTTTAAAATATAAAAAAGAAGAAGGGGCCGGAGAGATAGCATGGAGGTAAGGCGTTTGCCTTTCATGCAGAAGGTCATCGGTTCGAATCCCGGCGTCCCATATGGTCCCCCGTGCCTGCCAGGAGCAATTTCTGAGCATGGAGCCAGGAGTAACCCCTGAGCACTGATGGGTGTGACCCAAAAACCACAAAAAAAAAAAAATAAAAATAAAAATAAATATAAAAAAGAAGGAAAGTAAGATGTGGAAAGAGGTTGTACTCGTACCTAATGGTTGATTACTACTTATGCTCTTACTTTTCTGCACAAGGAAACAAAGCTAATTGATTACTTGTTACTAAAGCATTTATTCCAGGTAGTTCTTGTGGAATTACTTATACCTGTGGATATTACCCCAATGGATGTAGGGGAGAGGGATTCACTTGGTGACTTTTTACCAACTCTTATCTCTCTTATTTTAATCTAAATTATCTCTTAAGGCTTATCTTCCCTACCCTTGGCAGTTTTCAGGTTCATCCCAATTCCCTGTAGGCATCCTATAGAAAAGTCAGGCTTTGCAACTCTACATTGCATTCCTGAATGTGGAAATGGGAGGAGAGTAAGAGTGCCTACAGGTCCAGTTAGCTATGAATTTCTGCAGAGCATTGTGGAAGACTTGGAGATACTGAACAAACACACAAACATTAGTCAGGAGGTGAAAACGCTGGTTGCTGGGGCTGCTCTGGAGTAAATGGTTGAAGTTTGGAAGACTGGTGAAACCAGGAAAGGTACTTGACTGAAATCCTTCCCTAGCTGAAGGAAGAAAAAAAAATATTTTTTTTCTTTTCTTTTTCATTAAATAATTATTTTAGCAAACATTGAACATTTGTATTATACTATTCTGGACAATTTTAATAGTTGAAATGCTACTGGAATTGAGAGTTGAAGTGCCTGTAAAATTTTATTAAATGAAAGCTTTTTATTAAATGAAGCTTCTTACTTGCAACTTAGGAATTATGAAAGGAAAGGAGGGCTTCCTAGCATTTCTTAGAAAGTTCAGAAGGGGGAGAGTCCAGGCAACTCTTGGTAAAATGTGCCAAAGTATTTAATACTAAGGCTTGGCAATCTAGTGCTCTTTTGGCCTACTGATGTTGGAGACTAACCAGATCTACATCTAGCTGTACTTAAGGAATAATGATTATCTGAAGACCAAAATATCCTACATGAGTGTCTTGAAAGGCAAGATATGTTTTCTTTCACTTGGAGATATATTGCCAGACCATCCTATTTAGTTATTATTACTTTTTAAATAAAGAGACAAAAAGAACCACCATTTAAAGAACTAGCTAGATTATTTTAAGGAATATTTATAAAATTTCCTAGTGTTCAATTTTATACTGGCCTATATTACCATTAATGTCACAATTGCCAAGTTGGTAAACTCATAATTCCTAGTATCATTTGTTTTCTCTGCAGATTTTGTCTGTGCTCACCATTATTTATTCTGAATAGTCTACTATTTTATATTCCAAGGTACCACATTTCCTGGGATCACTTCCACCTCTTGGATAAGTCCTTTGTATCTTTAACTTTTCTATTCTCAGTTCCTTAGTTTTCAGTCATGGCTTTGGGGGTTTACTTCTCAATCCCTCTTTCTATATCTTCCTCAGGTTGATTTATTTTCTTCTTTACTTGCCCTCAACTATTTGAATTTTAATCAAACTTTAGACATCTATTTTAAATTCAACATATTCCCAAACTAAACTCTTCATCATTTACATGCAACCTGGCTACTTCAGGCATTTACTGCTTTGATTTATAGTGTCATTATTTGCTACACCCCATCCTCAGCCAAAATCAGTTACCTGGGAGTGATCCCAGACTCCTCCTGGATCTTCATTCCCACATCAAAGCAGTCAACAAGCCCTGCCTATAAAACCTTCAGAAGTGCTCATGAATCTGTCTGTTCCTTATCATCCTCACTGCTGCTGCCTTAGGCTAAGTCTTCATTGGCTCTGATTTGGATTATTACCTTAGCCTTAGAGAACACATCCCTGAAACTATTTACTCTTAAAAATTTTTTCAACCAAAGCCATTCTCAATCAAGAGCTAATTGTATATTTTATCTAAGAACAAAAAAAAATAAAAATTGATTCCCATTATTTTTGATCTACAAGAAAAACAAAGAAAAATTCCTTAGCAGTTTTATTGAGGTACCCTGATCTGACTACTATCAACCAATTTTGTTTTTAATAACACAAGACTATACAAGGTTTACTCCTGGCTCTATATTCAGGGATAACTTTTGGGATGACCTGGGGGACTATATTCTGTACCAGGGATTGAACCCTTGTTGGCCACAAGCAAGGCAAATCTTACAGGTTTTACTTTTCTCTAGTTCTGCTCTTTTGGTGTAAGAGAATATTAAATAAATAAGAGTTCTTCTTCTTATAATTATTTACTATCCTTTATTCATGTAGTGGCTTAATATCTCATTCATAAACCACAAAAAAGTATAATATCTCTGAGTTCCTGTATTTTTATGAATAAGTTTGAGTCAACATATATAATTATGGTATAATGAAATGAAACATGTATGCATTCTTTCTGTCACAAAGACAATGTTTACTTAGAACCCCTTTCCCCCATCTTTGCAAGTCCCTTTTTTATATAATTTTTATTTTAATCATAGTGGCTTACATATCGTTGACAATAATATTTTAGGTACATATTAACAAGTCCCTTTTATATTTTGTGTCAGCGAGCTGCTCTGCAAGCAGTATTTAAATCTACTTGTTAAGTTTTACCTATTTACATCTTTTTTATGTAAAATTTCTTTTAAAAGTAACCTGCTCTCTCCTTCTGGCAAATGTTTTCTTATTTAGAAAATGAATTTAAAGAACTATTTTTCTTATCCTAGTACCTAAGGCAGAGCTCACAACTCAATCCTATTTCTTTTTTATTCCCTTAGTTTCCTCATCATAATTTTTGCATTTTCCAATTGAGCCACATAATAAGACACATGGATATGGGATGATACAGTCAGATACTTTTAGAAAAAAATCACAGTCTATTAATAAAAATGTATGAAAGTTACTCTGATATCATGTTGCCATTATAATGAAATATTTCCTGGTCCAGTCTTGTTTAGAATTGACTTTATCTTTAAAATAAAAAATGTAAAATTTTATGGGATTTACAAATAATATACTATTTCACATTAAAAAACTACAAGAAAAGGCTAATTAAACTTATTTTACTCCCTAAAGAGGAAATAAAATTATTCAGTCTCGTTCTTTTTTTTTTTCTAATTATTAACTATCATACATTTTAACACAGGGAAAGAACTGGATACATCTGGCATTAAAGAGTTTGCTAATAGCTTAAATTGCTGTGGGAAATTTAGGCAACAAAAAGTTTTTCCTGAGAATAAAAATATTTAATAATGAAGCATTTTGGGGGCCAGAGCAATAGCGCAGCAGTGGAGAGTTTGCCTTGCTGGGGCCTGACCTATGACTGACTGCGGTTCAATCCCACGCATTCCATATGGTTCCAAGCCAGGAGCGATTTCTGAGTGCATAGCCAGGAGGAACCTCAGAGCATCACTGGGTGTGGCCCCAAACCAAAAAAAGAAAAAAAAATGGAGCATTTTAAAAAATAGTTGTGGAAATAAAAGATACTGAGGACAGGACTTTGGGTAGGTGACAGAATTTAAAGAATATAGTGTGTGGTGTAATGTTTTCTACCTCCCATTTATCATCAGCTTAGCTAGTTCTCAAAATTAAGTACATTAAAATCATGTATCTTTTATAATTATTTGTTATAATATAGGTAATATTTAGTGAATTTAGTGAAATATCACAAAAATTAATAGGTAGAGGTGTGATATCCTTAATTTAGAGATGTTTGATTTTTGCCATTATCCTAATTTATAATTTATTTAGCCACTTGGGCTAAACAATTTACATTAAATGAAAACTTGCTGACTTGATGGACATAAGAATTCTATTCGATAGAATTGCTATTGTTCATTGGTGATTTATTCTATGCATAAGATCATTATAGATAGGGGTCTAGCCGAGAGCTCAGTGAGGCAAAAAACAGATATATGTGAATTTGAATTTTGAAAAATTATAATTTTGAAAAACTTACACTATTTTCCCTTAAAAAACATTCAAATGATCTGTTACATCAATGATAATATTTGGTAGTTTACTTTTTTGCCTCTGTGTTGATACGCCTTGTCTCTTTTCATCTGGACTATTATTCCTTTCAATTCCCAAATTTGGAGTCTTTATGGCAAGCCTAAAATAAAAACCCATTTCCGTACAAAGGTCTTTCAATTTTCCACTGCCATGTCACCATCAGCACCTAACACTTCATTCTTTTTTTTTAGAACTATAACTAACTAGATACTCATATCATTGGTGCTCACATGAAACAGATGGTTTAAATGGGAAAGGGAGATAAATACTGGGAAGAAAATATGTAGAAAAATAGTTTAGATTTTCTTATGTTTTGAGGGTTTTAGAAATTTATCTATAGGAATTATACATTTTCATAAAATATAAATTACTTTAAGGTAGATGTATGGATTTTGCTTTTCCTGCAAATAGTTGTTCTAAAACTTATGGCTTGAGATTCTTTTATTTATTTTTTTGATTTTGGGCCACACCCGGTGATGCTCAGGGGTTACTCCTGGCTATACACTCAGAAATCACTACTGGCTTGGGGGACCACAAGACGCCAGGGGATAGAACCACGGTCCATCTTAGGTCAGCTTCATGCAAGGCAAAGGCCTTACCACATAGCCACTGCTCTGGCCCTTGGCTTGAGATTCTAAAGCACGATTTTTGGCTAATCATAAACTATCAGGGAAGAGCAGGCAGCTAAAAAAAGTGGTTGTGGCATTACTCAATATTACCTTTCAGGATTCTCTTAAAAATAATACTTGATTCCAAGACTGGGCTATTATACTGAGTGCTGCGATAAATAGTGGGGTGCACACATACTTTGGGATGAATATCCTTCCGATTTGGGGATAAATGCCTAGGAGAGCAATTGCTGGATCAAATGGCAGCTCAATTCTGAGTTCCTTGAGCACTCTCCAGACTGTTTTCCATAGGGGTTGGACTAGGGGGCATTTCCACCAGCAGTGGGTGAGAGTTCCTTTCATACCGCATCCTCACCAACAGAGATTGTTCCATTATTTTTGATGTGAGCTATCCTCACTGGTGTAAGGTGGTATCTCATTGTTGTCTTGATTTAGATTTCCCTAATGATGAGTGAAGGTGAGCATGTTTTCATGTGTTTGTTGGGCATTTTTCGGTCTATGAAATGACCGAATGAAGTGAATGAAGTGTCTATTCATTTTATCTCCCCATTTTTCTATGGCTTTATTTGGTTTTGGGAGACTCAGCTTTCTGAGTGCTTTGTATATTCTGGTTATCAGCCCTTTATCTGATGTGTTGAGTAAGAAAATTTTTTCACATTCAGTTAACTGTCTTCTTGTTTTAAGTTGGGTTTCCTTCACCATGCAGAAGCTTCTTGGTTTGATGTAGTCCCATTTGTTTATGTTTGATACTAAAGTCCTTGCCATTGGTGTTCCATCCTCGAAGACATTTTTTAATATATAGGTCTTCGAGTGTTCTGCCTATTTTTTTCCTCAATAAACTTTATAGATTCTAATCTAATTTCAAGGTCTTTAATCCATTTTGAGTTGACTTTTGTATAAGAAGTGATGTATGGGTAAATTTTCAGTTTCTTACAGGCGGTTTTCCAGTTGTACCAACACCATTTGTTGAAGAGACTTTCTTTGTTCCATTTCAAGTTCTTGGCTCTATTGTCAAATATTAGTTGACTGTATATCTGGGGATTTATGTTACCATCCATGACAATGCAGAAGTCTTCCATACACCACAAAAGCACTGAGGGGAGAGTAAATGATCATGCAAGGAGTCTATAGTTAATCCCATGACAGTATACTTCAGGGGTGGAGAAACCCTGTATCTTCTAGGCCAAGGGAAATCTCTCTATAATATCCCCAATAGTTTACTGTGCCTATGCAGGGAGGAAAAGAAAAAAAGCACAAAATAATCATTTTTCCACATATATATTTATTGATTGATCGAGTTTTTGATGTCTTTATTTTGGTGTAGATATTGAAGTTGATGTCTCCAATTTTATTTTATTTTACTTTATTTTATCTTTCTCTTTTTTTTGCACTTCAGCATGGTTTGATTTTAGAACTGAGACTATTGTGTGGTGCTTGTCTTTATTGCTGTAGTGCTCACTGGATATTTAATTTGATATTTCTTTCTGTATTGTGGTGGTGCTTCAATTACCTTTTTCATGTCCTCTCTCAAACTGAGGTTGAAGGCCTCTAGAAGGACTCCACCCATTTTCAGCTTATTTTATTTATTTATTTATTTTTCTTATTTTTTACCCCATTCTATTGCTTATCTTTCCTTCAAACAAAACCACATAACTCGAATTATCTAGCTCTGCCTCTCAAATAGAGGGGGAAACAAGGGAGGGTACCAGTAACAAACAGATATATATCACTAATAGTAAGCTAGACAAAGAGGGGGCCACCTACTCTGCAGCCCGGGGGGTGATGATGGGGGATATGGGTTGCAGGAAGGGAATGGGAGATGGGGGGAGGACAAATTTGGTGATGGGTATTCCCCTGATTCAATGTTAATATGTACCAAAAATACTACTGTGAAAGATATATAAGCCAATATGATCAAAATAAAAATTAAAATAATAATAATAATACTTGAATGCTGGAGAATGGACCAGTTGACTCATCAATGTTCTCTCCAACCACAGGAGTTCACGAATTTCATAAAATAATTAAGCCTGTATTTTCATGCAAGTGTAAGCAAAATAATTTTTCTAAAGTCTATTAAACCATTTTATTGTAAGCAGTACTTACACCAGGGGAGACAAAGGTTCACAGATGGATAGCATAAACCCATATAATTATACTACAGATCTGCAAATAATTAATTTGGCTCTGTGCATAACCCAAACATTCTTTTGCAAAAATACAGCAAAATCTGCTGAACGGCATCAAGCTTTTAGTCTTCATACTTCAAAAATAAATTACAGCAGACATGAAAGTAGATAGTTGGCCTGTCTTCAGTGGAACCTAAGAGTAGTTAGTAGGTGATTGAGGATTCATTGTAAAGGCAGAAAAGACCGTTGGTTTTGGAAAACAAATGTTTATTGTATGAGTCAATAGTATGGGAACAGTCAGATTTAGTCAAAATAAAACCCAAGTGAGTTTTACTACTGCTCTCTTTTTTTTTTTTTTTTAGCAACAGAAAACATACACTCAAATCTTGTATTTTTTTTCTTCTCCTTTACACTGATAATTGTGATGCTGTATGGCTAATGAACCTCTCACATTCTGATCTGAGTCCATAACTCTCAGTACCTATAGTAATGACTTATCTATATATAATCATATAATATTTTCTTGTAGCATTCTTGGATTAGGACCAAAATGACGTAACACTGCTGGAAAGTCTGGGATTGCCTTTTGAAGCTACATAGCAGCAGCTGCCTTCTGACTATAGAACATTCAAGATGAGCTCAGCAGTTCTTAACTAGAGCAGTACCACTCCCCTGAGGGGCACGTATTTATGTGTGGAGCTTTTGGCAACATTGATATTTAGTGGGTGGCAGCCAGAGATGTAAATGTCCTGCAGCAATTGGGATAACTCAACTCTTCACATATTTCTTCCATTCTTCAGTCTGCTGAGAAGCAAGTTAGATTTTAGAAACATCCTTAAGTCAGCCTGAATGACCCAGAAGCAATTTAGAGGTATTTTGAAAGCTTTTGCTCAAGGAGATTCTGAGATAGCAGTTTCTAATGATAAAAATATGATAATTGATTTCAATTAGGAACTTGAAGTTTACACAAAACAACCTGAATCTTAACTGTTAAGAGCTTTGGGCATTTCTACCATTCAAAAAAAAAAAAAAACAAAGAAAGAAAGAAAGAAAAAATAAAATGAAATGAAAAAATAATACATTTGTTATACATGGCTATTTAGTTAAAAATTTGATCTCATAATATATTACAGAACCCTGATTTTAAATACCCCTTTGGTACTAATTAATAAACAGCATTTAATGCTGAATCTCCATTTTTTATATGGTACAGTATTACAGCCATAATGTTCAGAAAATTTATTTGAAATATTAAATCCTTTTAAAGTAATTTGTGCTTGGGGCCAGAGAGATAGCATGGAGGTAAGGTGTTCACCTTGCGTGCAGAAGGTCGGTGGTTCTAATCCCGGAATCCCATATGGTCCCTGAGCCTGCCAGGAGCAATTTCTGAGCGTGGAGCCTGGAGTGACCCCTGAGCATTGTCAGTGTGACCCAAAAACAAACAAAAAATAATTTGTGCTTGAAAATGATAATGATATTATTAAATAATAATACTGTAAATATTTAGAATAAATAAATAACCCATTATCTGAGTCCAAGTTAGACTCCACTCCATATCTAATTGTAAAGTAAATACAGTTCATTTTGATAATTTGGTAAATAAGATGATTCTCCTGCTAATAAACTTTTGTGAATAAAATTTGGTTAGGAGAAAATTATTTTTGTTTTTGGTATTCTTCTTCTTCCTATTAATTGTATGGTTCCTTTGCATTCCAGGTTGGGTTGCCTTCAAGTTAAAAAGCTAAGGAACTCTTTTTGAGACTAAAGATTCAATTATTCAATATAGTAATGCTATCCATTAACTCCCCTACTGTGACTTTTGTTGCTGTGAGCTTTCATTTAGAAGAACTATTGTGTAATTAGCAGCATCTTGGTATAATTCAGTTTGGAGGGTGAGAACATTGAAACCATGGGCCTTGTTCTATTCATTCATCATGTACATCTGTGTACAAGAAAGAGCTATACCATGCTTCAGTACAAATATCCTTAGGAAAAAAAAAGACAGTGCTCAACAAGATGACTTTTTGAATTCATATAAGACAAATAGTGGTCCTATGTCATTTCTTCCTATCAATTCCAGATGTATGTAAAGATTTACCAGACTTTCCAGTAGTTGTTTTGTTGCTCATGTCTCCAGTGAATCCATGAGAAGATGTATTGTTTTTTGAAAACAGTATTGTGCTGCTCTCTTCTGCAACTAAAATGCTTAGGTACTGTGGTTGTTAGTGTATCAAAAGGGGCTTGTTTTACTTTTATAAAATGGTAGGTTTAATGTTTTAAGTTTTATAACAAAAAACTAAATGGACGTATATTTAGTTTTAATTGTCTTTAAATAAATTAACTAGATTTTTTTTAATTAGATAAAAGAATGCTGGAGAAAGGGCAACCTTTAACTCACAGGTCATTGTCTTTTCTCAGTTGGGTTCTAGACTTGAGAATTGGGCCCCTTCTACCAATGTCTCATTTGTAGATTATATTCTTGCTTTCTAGGAATAGAATGTGTGTGTGTGTTTTCCTCTGAAAAATACAAGGTATAATTGCAGAATTCTCTGTGATGTCTTCATTTCTTCCTATATGCTGTTCTCAGGAATGACTGAGCTGAGATTTCAGTGAGTTGGTAAATAGCTTAAAATTCTTAAACATTTCAAATAATTAACAATGCTATCATGAGACAGTTGCCTGTTGTTGTTGGCAACTTTTATTATTTATTTATTTATTTATTTATTTATTTTCAGACTATATCCAGTGATAGTGAAGCTATATTTCTGGCTCTGCACTCAGGAATCACTTCTGTTGGGCTCAGTGGGACCACATGCAGTGCTGGTGATGTTACTCATGTTGGTTGCATGACATGTAATGTCACTCTTCTATAGTTCCAGCCCCATGACTAAACATGTTTTTAATGAATAGCATTTATTTGTCAAATAATTAGACACCACTGCAAAAAAAATCAGTTATAATGAGAAGAATTTTTAAGATATTTAAGCAGAATTAAAGGCAGAGCATGTAAAAGGTTATTGTAATTTCCTCAGAGATGAATAGAAACTGAAAAATGTGAATTTTACTCATCGATCTTAAATTTTCCAAGATATAAAAGATACATTATGGACGAAAGGAGATTTTTATCATACTTTCAAATCTCAACTCAATTTCTATTTTTACGTTTCAAGTTATACAGTTCTCTAAGATCCTCATGCTTTTTACTCCCTATAATAACTCTTTGAATCCTATAAAGATGTGAAATGCTTCAAAAGAAATGAAAATTCAGAACATGAGCAGAGAAGTTATCACTTGATAGGTGACAAGTATTATGAGAAACAATGCAGTTTGTCTTTCTTCCTTCCGTTTCTAGTTATCTTTGGTCTCACACAAGGGAAAAAGAAATGCCAGAAAGAATCAGGTTACCATCATCTACACCAGTTACTGTCACACTTAGGTAGTAGTTTTATGACCTATCTTTCTTCTTGTAAGAAGATGGTGCCTGACCCACCATTCATATGCTTCAATCTGTTTCTTATGCAGGCCATACAACAGTAGAAGATTTTAAGTCTTTCTGGGGCCTGCTCGTCTAAAGCAGTTTTCAATCTTCATTATTCTTGTCGCAGAACCCTTTGTTTAAAAGTCTAAGATGTAAAACAGATGAAAACAGAGCTGCTCTGTTTGAAGCAGACACATGAGCTGTTCCTTGGCTTCTCAAGGGATCAGAAGACCCTTGCTCTATATGCTAACGTCATTATTAAGATACAATTGGGAACACTGTGGGTTTTCCCTGGAAGAAGAATTTCCAAACAGACAGGCACAGCCCACGGAGTTCCTCAGTTTCACATTCATCTTAAGATTTGTATCATTTAGAACCATTCTATCCTCTTGGGCTTCTCATCATAGGTGTGATTAAAAATAATTTCTAACTATTAAGCACCAAAGAGTTTCCCTTAAATTGTAATATTGAAGACGATAGAGCATATGTCTGTTTTCCTAAAATTTGCATCCTCAGGGCATAACATTGCATGAATGGAGAGATGAAGGAATAACCAAGTGGGAATGGCAGAGAACATTAAATATATAGTGTGATCAAAGAAGTATGTAGTTTTCAAAGCAGTTAAGCAATCTTGCCCTCAGGCTCATTGAATGTGTCTCATCTCAGTCTCTATTTTGAATCAGTTGGCCACAAGTGGCCCTTCAACTTTTACTAGGCTCTTAAGACTTACAGTCTGTCCCACTTAGTAGCATCTTAAAACTATGCTTAGGCTAGGTTTTTATATAGTTTTGTATGTTGTACCTTGGCATGCCTATGATTAAAGAAAAGGGAGACAGATGCTTTCCTTTAGCTAAGAGATGGTTATTTATAATTTTTCTGGTTTTTTTTTATTTTCCAGCTTATTTTTATATACCATATACTAGAAATGAAATCATTTATCATTTATCAAACTAGCTTCTGCTTCATATATAGGAGAAGAATTTTTCTCATAGTCTGACTGAGTAGAATATGTAACCATTTCTAAATAGACTTCATATGGCATTATGATACTGATAAAGAATTATGAAGACAATTATCCTCTCATATCCATTAAAATCACTCTGAACATAAAGGCAGCTGGATCCAAATAAGGGCAGTGGATCCAAATGAATAGTGAACACCACAGATATGTATCTAAAATAATTATTTGTAAATATTACCTTTTAAAAGAAAAATAATCTTTGTGGATGTATTGAAGTTAATATTGTAAGATTAGGAAAATTATTCTGTTATAAATAGGGTTGATCTAAATATAACCACATATGTTCTTATATACAAATTGACAAAATGAGATTTTGACACAGATAGTAGATATGAGAAAATATGCACAAAAGGAAGATGATGAGAAGAAAATACATAGATTATACTGATGAGGTTTCAAGTCAAGGAATATCAGCAGCCACCAGAAAGTGGAAGATAAAGTAATCCTTTCTCTTCTATGGTCTTACATAGAAGTTTTGCTTTGTAGACACCTTCAGCTGGTACAATCACACTGAAGGATTTCTGCACCAAGAAGTGGATAGAACAAAATTATATTGTTTAAAGCTGCCTTTGGTGTTTTGTTGTAGTTTTAGGATATAATTACAGAGATATTTACTTTATTTCTTAAATTTTGTTATGTTTTCTTGAAAATGCACAGTGCCAAGTCTTTCTGAACTTATTATATAGAAAATATAATATATATACATATACATAAATACACATATATGCGATATATACACATACATATAATTGAGATATACATCAATATATATGATATGTATAGGTAAAATATATTTATATACATCTATTGATGATAGGTTTCTATTTCCAGTGGTTGCTATATAAAAAGTTTTCTGAATCCTAGATAATGAGAAATACTTTGTAGAGGCAGATAATTATAAAGAACAATTATTAGCTATAAATTTGAACAAAGCTGAGCTGAGAGTACATCTGACAAGATATCTGTAAGGCAAGAATTGAATAACAAAATGACTAGGTTATTCATTAGGCAAATTTTCTCCGTGGAGTAAGTGATTTAATGTTCCTGGAGTAATAAAAAAATAAATCCAGGCATATATCTACTAAATTATATATTATATTTATGAACTAATTCCAAGATTTATTTACCTTACAACACAAATATTTTAGCTTTTAAATAAATATGTCTTTACTACCCTCATTTTGGTAAATAAGAATAAATATTTGATGCAGTAGAGTGTGTTAAATAGAGGAAGCTAATAGTACAGTAAGGTTCTCACCTTACTGAGGTAGACCCAGGTTTGATCCCTGACATCCCATATGACCCAAAAACCCACCAAAAGTACTTCCTGAGTGTATAGGCAGGAGTAACCCTGAGAATTAGATGTGATCCATATCCTTTCCCTCAAAAAAAGGGAGAAAATGAGTAAAAGAAAAATAACAAAAAAAAAAAAGCACCAGGATTCATATTTCTAGTTGGATAGCTACTCTGTTAAGCCTTGTGGTCTTAATCCAAAAAGTCTGTCAAACTCAGTTCACCCTTTTCCTATAGTTGAAAAACAAGTAAATTTTGCTGTGTGTGCCCAGTTAGTCTTTTAACAGAAAGAAGTGTATAACTCCTTTCCACAAGAAAAGCATCCTTTTACTTGCTCACTTATCTGTTATCTTGATCTTGATTTTTCTAAACGTAAGCTTAAGCCTATGCCTCCTTTATCTTTTATGTTTTTAATTTAAATAAGATTTTTTTAAATTAAAGTTCAGGAACATCATATAAACTTCAGATGCATATCATTACAATTCAACATAAGTAAGGGTTATATCATGGTCACCACCAAAATTCCTATGATAGCATCACAATTCAATTGGTCCCTATACTCCTTCTGCCAACTTTGTTCCTCTCTGGGTCTTTTAGCTAATCCCCAATATGCTCACTGTATCTAACTTGTTTTTTCATATTGTTTATTTTGTTTGTTTGTTTGTATTTTTCACATGACTAAAATGTTATAGTATTTTAATTCATACAGT
>NC_064851.1:97422293-97474793 GCF_024139225.1 Suncus etruscus | reverse complement strand
TCCAGTTTTTTTATTTACTAGAAAATGCAATATTTCCAACAAGGGTATAAAAGTTTATCAGCCTAAGACAAAGCTCTTTTAAATTGACTTTTTTGCCATCTGTCCAATATAACTAATTTTTTATAGTCATGTTGTTCAAGCATTTATTTGTTGAATGCAAGGTTGGGCCAAACACAGTGGTGATCAGGACTTACTTCTATCCCTCTGCTCAAGAACCAATCCTGGTGGTACTGCAGATCTATCACCTGTTAGAAGAAGTACATTCATGGAAAATGCTATAACCTCTGTACTATCTCTGTAGTCCAAGCTTTCATTAATTAAATAAGAATGTTATATCCCTCATTGGTAAAGACTTATAATTGGTTATCACTATTTCTTATTAGGTAGTTAAAAAGTATTTTTTCTGAGGAGTCACTTTATTCAAAGAATTTTAATATTGGAGAAAGTGTCCACTTTGTCAGAGACTATATAATATAGTGATATGTTTACTTATAAATAAAAATATATTCATTTTAAAACAAGTTTATGTTTGAAGACAATTACTATTATAAAAAGGTTAAGTGAGCTCTACCAAGTATTTCATGCAAAGGGGTAGGTCACATCAAATATGTCAGAGCTTTTCTTGGCTCTGTGCTGAGGGATCATCTTTGTCAATCCTAGAGGGAACAAGTATAGTGCTAAAATTGAAATTGGGGCAACCACATTCAAGACAAGCATCTTACTCATGTGCTACAACTTCCTGGTTACAAAATTAAATTTTTTTTATTTTTACTTTTTTAATTTTTTTTATTGTGGCCAAAGTTAATTTCAAATCTTTTACCTTAATATTTAAGGCAAATAGTGACAATGAGTGAGGGGCATTCCCACCACCAGTGTTGTCCTCCTTCCACTCCTGTTCCCAGGATGCATTCCATATCTTCCCCCGGTCTCCCCACTTAATGCTAGTGTAACTGGTCCTGACTTGTAGAGCTTGTCTTAGATTGGATATCGATTATGTTGTTGTTGACTTTGGGTTTGGTGTTCATGTCTGATCATTTTATTTATTTCCACTAAATGTTCATACGACTGTCTTGTCCTGGTATCTTCCATTTTCCCCCTCAAATTATGAGGCTGAACCAGATGATTCCAATAATATGGTTCTGTTGGAGATACAAGATAAAAAAGGAAAAGACAAAAATAAAACAAAACAAACAAACAAAAAACCTCGTAGGAGATTGTCTAAGTCAGGGGTCTCAAACTCAATTTACCTGGGGGCCGCAGGAGACAAAGTTGGGGTGAGGCAGGACCGCACAAGGGATTTCACAAAAAAAAAAGTCCTCAAACGTCATTATTAACAGTTTTAATTATTTCTTCTGAACATGAATAGAACATTGAGTGAAGGTCATGAACAGTTCTTCTGAACATGGCATCTTTTCCCTATTCCTTGCTGCCAGAGACTGACAGTGCTTCTTCTCACAAATATGAACCATATTTGGCTTTAGAGAGGAAGCAGATGAGACCCTCAGTATGGCTTGAAGATGATCATCATTAAGTCTAGACCTATACTTTGACTTAATTGAAGTTCAATGTGGAGAATAACTTTTCACACAAATATGTGCTTCCAAATAGGCACATGGTGCACTTGAACATTCGGGAAAGCTCAGGGAAGCTGGGGGGCAATTCTCTCAAAAATTGCCCATGCATGTCTGATTTTCCACTAATCTCCCTGAACTTGGCTTTGAGATCAGAGTTGCAATGCAGGTCAATGAGCTCCATTTGCAGCACAGGAGGGGCATCTTGCACATCAAAGGAATAGAGGTCCACAAAAATTTGGAAAGTGGCTCTGTGCTTTTTGAAGTGTGCAAATCTGTGATCAAATTTCTTCTCTGACTTAAAAATAGCATCAACATATTTCTCACCACTGAATGGTATGCCTGCATCCACAAATTTCTTGCATGCTGGGAAATGGCAAAGGTTTGTCTGAGAAAGCTGGGATTTCCATAACACGAGTTTTGTGGAGAATGCTCTCATGTTGTCCTAGGCAGCACTGATAAGCTGCCCCGGTCCTTGTAACATCTTGTTTAGTACATTCAGCTTAGGTGTGATGTCAGCAAGAAAAGCTAAGTCCATGAGCCATTTGTAATCACTCAACTCAGAAACAGCATTCCCATCCTTCTCCATGAATGCTTTCACTTCTTCTCTCAACTCAAAAAATCTTTTCATGGGGCCGCTAAGGTGTCTGCCTTGCAAGCGCTAGCCAAGGAAGGACCGCTGTTCGATCCCCTGGTGTCCCATATGGTCCCCCCAAGCCAGGGGCAATTTCTGAGTGCTTAGCCAGAAGTAACCCCTGAGCATCAAATGGGTGTGGCCGGGAAAATAACAAAACAAAACAAAAAAATCTTTTCAGGACATTTCCCCTGCTGGGCCAAAGTACCTAGGTGAAATAGAACACATCTCCATATTCTGACTCCATTTCCTCTAAAAAAAGCATGGAACCTCCTGTGCTTTAAACCCCTGGATCTGATTTGGTTGATGTATTTCACAACAACTGACATCACATTGTCACATGGCAGGCATTTACTGCAAAGGGCCTGCTGATGGATAATGCAGTGAAGAGCAACAGCCTTCTTTACACCCTCCTCTTCAAGTTTTTTTGAACAAGTGCCACCAGTCCATTTTTTCTCCCTGTCATCGATGGCGCTCCATCAGTTATTATTCTAACAAACCTCTTCCATGGCAAACCTGCATTTTCAATGACATCACACAGATGCCGAAATATCTCATTAACAGTGGTCTGAATTATTGTGAGCAGCTCCTCTGTCAATTCAAAATTGCAATCAACACCACGGACATAAATTGTGAACTGCGCAGTGTCTGTTGTATCTGTGCCCTCATCAAGAGCAACTGAGTATGCATCAAAACATTTGGTTTTCTCGCACAGTTGATGATAAATGTCACTTGACATGTCAGAAATGCGCTCTGCCACAGTGTTGGCAGAAAGGCTGATTTTGCTAAACTGACCTTTCTTTTCCGAAGAGATAATGTTTGCAGCCTGTAACATGCATTTATTTTTTTTTTTTTAACAAACTCTCCTTCTGTGAACGGTTTCCCTGCCTTAGCAATCATCTCACTAACCATGTAACTAGCTTCAACTGATGTAACATTTTCTTTGGTTGCTTCCTTGAAGAAATCTTGTTGCCTTATTAGACAAGCTTTAAGACTGGCAACCCGCTTGGCTCTCTCATTTCCTTGATATTTTGCACATTTCTCAGCATGTTTAATTGAATAATGGCGTTTCAAGTTGTATTCCTGTGCACTGCAACTTTCTCTGAGCAAATAAGACATGTGGGGATGCCCCTGTGCTCAACAAAGAAATACTGCATCTCCCACTTTTCCTGAAATTGTCTGTGCTCGTCATCAATCTTTCTCTTCACTGTAGGCTTTGATGAAGTCATGATGAAGGTATGACAAAATCTAATTCTGTAATAAACTTCTCTCCCTTCTCTCCCTTAAGCCTCCAATAATGCAAGGGACAGCGGGCAGGAGCAGCAGAAATGAAGTCTGCGCTAGGAACAAAGTATTCACGATTATTCGCTTACAGAATATTTGCAATAAAAAATCACATTAGTAAGAAAAAAATTGCAAAACAATTGCATTAAGCATTTGCATACCCCGAACGGAACTGCTCAGGGTATTAGAATGTTTAATGTGATTTTTTCTTACTAATGTGATTTTTATTGAGATTATTCGATAAGTAATAATCGTGAATACTGCGATATTTGAAGGCCAGCCGCGGGCCACAAAATGTTGTACAGTGGGCCTCAAATGGCCGCGAGTTTGAGACCCCTGGTCTATGTGTTATAAATATCAATTTAGAAGAAGAAAGGGGAAAAAAGAAAAAGGGTACAAAACCAAACAAGACAAAGCCATAAAACAACAAAGCAGTAGTAGTAACAAAAATGCAAAAAAGAAAACAAAAAAAAAAAAAACAAGAAACCTGCATCTATGAAAAACAAGCAAAAAAGCAAAAAACAACAGCAAAAGCAAAAAAAAAAAACAATAAAAAATAATAAACAACCCAAACCAGCAACTACTTAAAAAGGATTTCTTCTTCTTCTTCTTCTTCTTCTTCTTCTTCTTCTTCTTCTTCTTCTTCTTCTTCTTCTTCTTCTTCTTCTTCTTCTTCTTCTTCTTCTTCTTCTTCTTCTTCTTCTTCTTCTTCTTCTTCTTCTTCTTCTTCTTCTTCTTCTTCTTCTTCTTCTTCTCCTCCTCCTCCTTCTCCTCCTCCTCCTCCTCCTCCTTCTTCTTCTTCTTTTTCTTTTTCTTCTTCCTCTTCTATCTTCTTTTTCCAAAGGCACAGTAAGTATTGGGGAAATTAGAAAGGGAATTCCTTTGGCCTAAGAGATACAGGTTTTTTCCACCTTTGAAGCAAATTGCCATTAGAATACCTACAAGCTTCATACATCCTCATTTTAACACCCCAAGGTCTTTTTATGGTATTAGAAAACTTTCTACTCAATTGTGATGATAACATCTGGCCACCGTAGCTAGAGATTTTGATATTTGCGTTGTCATATGACAAATTCTAGGAGAAAGTTTTTCTTTGCGGTTCTAGGGGTTCTGTTCTATCACCATTGTTCTAATCAGTCTTCTGTAATTAGTGGTTTTGGTTTTTGCTCAGATCCTTGGACAAAGCCTGAGATAGAGTCTTTTAGTATGGTTCCAGAAGTTCTGCTCAGTCGCAGTGGTCAAGTTGTCAAAGTCAGACCTCTGGAATTAGAGATCTTGGTTGTTGTACAAATCCCAGGCTGAGGCCTAAGCCAGGATCTTTCTCATTGGTCCTTTTATAGCTTCTGTCCAGTCCATATTTGTCAGTCAGTTTTCTGTAGTTAGCGATTTTGGTTTTAGCATAGAGTTTTTTCATGTCTTCTGATTTCATCATATCAATAGGTGATGAGATAGGGCAACCCTCTCTTAGATCAAGTTGTTGCCATTTTATCATATCAGGATGTCCTATCAAAACTGGTGCAAATTGGTGCCGGATTGGTATTAGGAATTCCCCAGGTAGGGGTTTGGTTCTTGGTGCTGTTGTGGGGACCTGTGTCAGTTCCACATTTAGGATCTGGTGTTCTGGGTTGGATGGTCACTGTCCCATCACATGGAGTCTAAGTTGGGTCCACATGACACGTGCTCAGGGTCAGAGGTGCCCTTTTATTATAATATGAATGGGTTCTTATCCCTAGTAGAGCTTATTTCCATACATAAAATTTCCCTTTTTATTATGACTTTGCAAAAAATGGTGCCAAATTGCATTGCTGGTGTATTTGGGGGATAATGTTAGGCTACACAATCTCTTTGTCTGGTTTTTGTTTTTTTTGTTTTGTTTTTGTTTTTGTTTTGGGGCCACACCCATTTGATGCTCACGGGTTAGTCCTGGCTAAGCATTCAGAAATTGCCCCTGGCTTGGGGGAAACATATGGGATGCCAGGAGATCAAACGGAAGTCCTTCCTTGGCTAGCGCTTGCAAGGCAGACACCTTACCTCTAGCACCACCTCGCCGACTGCCCTGGTTTTGACCTGTGTTTTTATTCCAGGCAGGACTTTTTCTTGTAGGATTTCATACCAAGAAAAACCAAGACAGGTGAAGTTACAGAAAAGAAAGAGGAAAATATATATATATATATATGAAGAAATAACTAAAAATAAAATTAGAAAAGAAATTAAAGAAAATAAATTATTTAAGAGTTTCTTACATTTAGTGATAAACAGACTAGGTGATATTATTATAGAGGTATTAAACATGTAAATGACAACCCCATTAAGTCTTTTGAGATGTTCTTGTTGGGGGTGAAGTCCAAGGCACAATTTCATCACACACAGTGGTCTTGTTGAGTTTGAGAAATGCTTTGCAACCATAATGAATCAGGTAGTGTCCTTGGGCTGGGGGACCTTCTGGGGCTGAATTGTTAGAATGTAACAGTCCACATTTGGGAGGGTGAGAAGGAGGACCACAGAGCGTGAGTCATCAGTAGTGTTGGTTGTAGTTTGTTGCTGGTATGTGAGATGTGGGATTGAGAGGGTGTCCTTTCCCTTTGGAAGCTGGGTGGTGGCTTATTGGGGCAGGAGGTCCATCTCAGTACCTGGTGAATTAAGAACAGAGGATAAAAAGGGTTAGATAAGGAGAGATCTTGGATCAGATTTGGGGGATGAGAGGATAGAAGGATTTCGGAAGGGAAGAGGAGGGATAATATATAGGAAGGGCTATATACACTTTAGGCATGGATTGTTTATATTTTAGGTTTGGCAATCAGCGGGGAGTCCACTGTCTACAGACTCATGTCCACATAAAGACAGGTGTTATTGATATAATCTTATGTTGCTATTAAAGTCCTTACCCTTATAGGCTGGGTCTGAGCTCTTAAGAGATAATTGAGTTAAGAAAAGATAAATAAATGGCTAAAAAGCAGACTAGGAGAGAAAGAGGGGAAAAACAAAAGATAAGAGGGGAGAAAAAGAATAAGTAATTATGGTAGAAATAAGTTAAAAAAAATTAAATTGATAAGAATCAAGGAGAGAGGGAAAGAAGAAATGGGGGAAAGAGAAAGAAATAGAGAGAAAAAAGAAAGGGAACAAAAGGAAGTACTAGTTTGGAAAAACATGTTCGATGAATGGGACCTGTAACAAAAGTCTATAGTGAGCCATTGATTGCTCCAGTGGTCTGAATGATCATATGCTTTGGGTCCTAACAGAAGACATAAACAGAAGAAAATGGGTTAATTAGAGTATTTTATTGAGATATTGTCATAATGAGCATTGCATATATAATCCAGTATGATTGAACACCGAGGTTTAAAATTAGGGTGTCCAAACCTATTTTTCCCAGGACCACTGTGGACAAAAAAATCTGAAGGGTTATTTTATACCTAGTAAAATTGTGTCTACAAAATTAATTTAATCCCTAAAATATACTTCATGTTTAAAACAACATCAGAAAAAGCTTAAAATGTTACTAGACATGACACCTATAAGAGATACTCTCATAAGAATAAAGAATAAGAGAAAAGGAATAGAATGCTGGTGATTGCTTTATGGATTTATTTAAGGTCAGATACTTGGCTATCTAATGTAATCTCCAGTGATCACTGAGAAGATAGATGATATTTATGAAGCTGGACAAGTTGAACAGAAACATTCTTAGCAGCACAAAATAAATAACTAAAAAAATATTAGAAAAATATTTGTCAGAGAACATATTATTTAGTGATATATCTACTTAGAAATAAAGACCTTTACTCAGAGACACTGTGCTATACCATTGATTAAGAAATCTTTTATTGGGGCCAGTGAGGTGGTGCTAGAGGTAAGGGTCTGCCTTGCAAGTGCTAGCCAAGAAAGGACCGCAGTTCGATCCCCCGGCATCCCATATGATCCCCCCCCCAAGCCAGGGCCAATTTCTGAACACTTAGGCAGGAATAAACCCTGAGCATCAAATGGGTGTGGCCCCAAAACAAAAACAAACAAACAAAAAAATCTTTTATCTCTAAGCATAAACCAAGCTTGGGGTTTTTCTCATTATTGGTATATAGACTACATCCAAGAAATACCTGCTTCCTGAAGTACCTTATTAACAACATCTGCACCTAAGTATCATCATTAAATTTTATTCCAACAAAAGCTTAAAAAATATGGAAAGTTCTTGGGGGCTGGAGCGATAGCGTAGAGGTAGGGCTTTTGCCTTGAATGCAGCTGATCCAGGATTGACCTCAGTTTGATCCCTGGCATCTCATATAGTCCCCTGAGCCAGAAGCGATTATGACTGCATAGCCAAAAGTAACCCCTGAGAGTCTCTGGTTGTGCTCAAATACAAAAAAAAAAAAAAAAAAAAAAAGAAAGAAAAAGAAAGAAAAGAAAAGTTCTGTTGCATATGTGCATATGGAAGAGGGTCTGTTTTAGAAGCTAAAAATGTGAGTTATCTTTTGTTGTTGATTATATTGAAAATGAGTAAAGGGATAATATAATATTTTAAGGTGATATTGAATATCAAGAACATTGTATGACAACAGCTCTGGTATGTAAATCAGTGAAGAGCAGATGCTACTTCTTTAAGTTTGATTAAGATTGAAAGAGAAATGAAATTGGCATTCATAGGATCACAGATATTATTTAATTTATCATACTTTAAAGAAGGACTGAATACATAATTTTCACTGAAAACCTTTTTTAGTTAAAAATAAATACATGGGGATTCCTGTTCAAAATGAGTATTTATTATATAGTAAGAGGATTAAGCCAAGTATAAAATTCTACTAACAAGGATCTTTAGGCCATAGATAGTACTTCTCTGAAACTGATATTTCTCATAAGTGATGTTGAAAAATTTCAAATATTTTCTCAAGAATAGGAATAAATAGGTAACCAATTTCTATTAGTAACAATATTTTTATTTAGTAGATAAAAATTATATCAATATGAACAAACTAGATGTAAATTATAAAAAAAAAGCATTGACTGTTTTTTTTTGGCCCAATTCTGTTTAATGCCTTGTATTCTACTTCCCAAGAGCAATGTGTTTAAGACTTGAGCCCTGATTAAAAATAAATAAAAACTTCCATCAACCATTCTTCATTTTGTAGTACAGTTGACTTTTATTCAGAAATGAATAGGAAAAACAAAATAAGCATTAGAAAACCAGAGGCAATCTGGATGATGATGAGAGGAAAATATGTGTTAAGTGTAATTTTATTTAGGACTACAAAATGTGGATAGAATTTTCATTACTATTCTGGGTTGAATCCAGCTTTTGTCTGATTGATATGGAGAATCCCAACTGTGAAGTTGGGAAAGAGACAGATTTATGCACTAGTATTTTCTTCAGTCATGTTCAGAACTCTAGAGAGTAGGCAGATTCAATAAATCAAATAAATAAATAAGCAAAACAAGAATTCTACGCTTAGTTCCTCATGCAAAGTTTCCATTGTTGTTCAAGAGATTTCCACATGTACAGCAAAGAAAGATAGCTCTCTTGTTACCTGTCATTTGACGAAAAACATCTAGCCTTGATAATGATATAATGTGGTTTTCAAATCTTAAATGTCACAGAAATGTATTTAATCTTTGCCAGTGCCCCCTTGTGAGCAAAGTTGTATTTTCCACTTTTAATGTTGGTTGACTAACTAGTGAATACTTACAAGGGATTTGTCACTGATTTGATTTGGCGTTTTAGTGTGGAAAGTAATTTCAGCTATTAGAAATCCAGTAAAATATAACTTTATTACTTGGGGAGAAAGAGACTGGCTAAAAAAGTGTCAAAAGAAAGGAGTAAAATGAGTTTTATATGAACTTAGTAAAAGTAAAGCAGCAAAACCAAATTCATATAATCATCATTATTTTATGTAAACATATTTTTTTACTGAAAGGGGTCATATATACCAAAACTTTATCTCAAAAGTAAGGGAATACTGTTTAAAAAGTCTCTTACTGATTACTTATTACTATTTTATACACCATTTCAGATTTCTAGCGACATTCCTGTATTTTTCCTACATGACCCCTATAGCATTTATTTTAAAGAATGCTTTTAATAGAATGTCCTTTCTGAGAAAATTATGTCTAAGCAGGTTTATAAACATTTTTCTATCTCACATTATAATTTACTTACTAATTTATTCATTAAATAAATTAGATAGGTCATTAAAAGTATATATCATGTCCATATTATATTTGGGACTGAAACACAAAACAAATTGTGGAGACTAAAAGAAATAGAAAAATACAGATAACAAAAATATTCTGATTTTTAGAACATTATGTACTTGAGTTTTGGGAATTTAGACTGTACACAGTGATCACACAATTAATGAAAAAAAAAGTCCCAAAATTGAGTCACAATGAAACAACTCTCGCCTTATAAATTAATAATAAATGATGTGTTTATGACTATGGCTCAGAGTAAGAATTCTTGACCTAGAATTTATGTCTTTAAAATTATCTCTATAAATTCTCAACATTTCTAGGTCTTAGTTGCTTCCCTGGTGAAATGAAGCTCTGTAATAATATATGTGTCTATCACAGTTTTAATAGAGTTGTTTGCTAACATTTAGACACTGATTAGAACACAATAAGTAGAGATAAATTTTTAAATATTATCATTATAATTAGGTTAATGGGCCATACCAACTGGGATCAAGGCTAACTCCTGACTGTGATGAGGGATTATTATTGGTAGTTCTTGGGGCAGGGATGGGGAGGCTACATGTGGTGCCAGGGATTTAACTAAGGTCTGTAGTATGTAAAGAAAGCAGGATACTCAGGAAACATGTGTATAAAATAAATGTAAAAATGACAGTCTCACATTTCTTCAGATTTGATACTGCTTATTAATTATTTGCTAATTTGACCAGAGGCAAGCTGCTTAAACTGATTAGGCTTAAAGTCAAGATAACATGAAAGCATAAATTTATTATTAAGTGAAATGAAAGTAGATATGTAAAATCCATATAATTGTAGCAAAGTATTAAGCAGAATATTTATTTTAATATACTTAATTTAATGTATAGTAGTTATCTGGAATTTGTATTGAATCAAAATGTTTGGCCAGGACTGAAATAATACAGAGGCACTGCCTTGCCTGCAGCTGACTTGGTTTCAATCCCCATCATATCACATGGTACTCTGAACACCACCAGGATTAATTCCTGAGTGCAGGGTCAAAAGTAATTTCTGAATATAAAGCTAAGAGTAACCCCTGAGCATTGTACCCCCCAAAAGTTTGTAATTTAATTAGAAATAGACTTTAAAAAGTAGATTAAATGTGGAATATTAATAAAGAAGATTAAAATGAGTATATACATGGTCTATATAAGACTTAGTAATAATACACTAGTCTCACATGTATCATGGTCCACTACCTAGCAACACCACTGGCAAAGGGTTAATGACAAAAGCAGACCCAAATACAAGTATTGTATATCCATTCCTTCTTCTATAGTTAATATTCCTATTTTCACCTCTCTTGTTCTGCAATTTTATTTTACCCTTTTCTTTTTAAAAGAAGAAAAGTTATGATCTACATTTTATCACTATCTATTCATACTCATAAAAGTTTTCATCATAACTCTAAGGTATTATAATTTTACTTTTTTTTACATGTGGTCTCCATTTAAAAGTATTAGTCATTTTAAAGGTAAGCCATATTCAACATATTGGAGTGTGTGAATGTTTAATTCAAACCTACTTTGGAAAGAGAAAGGAATGATACTTGCTTCTCTCTTTCGCATGCTATCATTGTTTGATGTGTATTTGGCTTTTTGTTTTTGTCTCAGAATTCTAAACCAAAGGTTTTCTCCATACTCTGGTTAGAATTTTATTGTAGGGGTATAAGCATGAAACATACTATACTTAGTATCTTATCTTTACCATAGAGTGCACATAGAGACCCTTAGGAAAAAATGTCTGCATTGAATAGTTTCTAAAAAGGAAATATAAAAATATTGGTAGTGAACAATTTAAGAATTGATAGTGGGCTAGCTGAGATAAAGGTGTCATCTAAAGTCACAGCAACAGTGAAAGAGAGGTTTTTTTATAGGGAATAAAACAACAAAAATTGGGAAGCACATCTAAATTACACAGCTTCAGATCAAGCTTCAAAGATGAAATGAGAATTTGGTTTTTACCAAGTTAGAAATGATGATACAAGCAGATAAATAGTGGACCCTGGTAATGAGCTTTGGGGAAAATAAAACACGAGAAGAGATTGTCCAACCCTGAAGTCTCCCAAAGTAAGACCACAATCCTTTGAGATGAAAGTCCTGAGTACCTGGTAATGGAGAAACTGAGGCACTAGCCAGAGAAGTGTGGGTGCTCTCAGAAAATGAAAAGCTATAGTAGAATCTAAAGTTCCTGATAAAAAAAAATGCTAGAGGTCCTTCATTAGAGCAAAGCTTTCTCTATAACAACATTTGGATTAACTTTTATGTATGAAGAGTACTCCAAACTAAGATTCTTTGGAAAAATTTTGTATAACTTCTGCCCTAGAATTTGCTTTTCCTTTTACTCTGGAGAATTCAATGTTGTCTCTTGAACATGTATCTCTTTAATCCCCTCACATTCCCCTAAATTTCTTTTAATTAAAAAATATTTTACTTCGTATTTTCACATCCTCCTAAAACTTTATTCTGTAAAGGAAGGTGATCGATCCAAAACACCTATGCAGAGGTGAATATTGACATTCCTTTCTTGTACAAAATAATTCTTACTGCCAACTTGAATCCTTGACACCCAAGAACTCTGGGGGTGGCAAGCACTGCCTCCCAGTGCTTTGTAACAAAAATGGGCTTCAAAATCAGATATAACTGCTCATGGGGCTGGTTGGATGAGTGTGCCCTTCCCCTCAGATGCTGATTATGACTTTATCACACCAGACCTTTTCCCCTTATTCTCCAAGGTACATTAAACAGAGAGGTGAAAGCACTTTTTATTTAGAATTTTTTCCTTGCTCCCCAAATTGCCAAGCCATCAGTGACAGGAAGGCATAATAGTCTACATATATTTGGCAGTTTTCTAGGATGAACTCATACATGTGTATGAGGGAGAAAGGCCAACAGCAGAGGGCCATATAAATAACTATATATTGCAAATGGATTATGAAGATGTGGTATGTATACACAATAGAATACTATGCAGCTGTAAGAAAAGATAAAATTATACTATTTTCTGCTACTTGATTGGAATTAAAGGTACCATGTTTAGAAAAGAAAGCCAAAGAATAAATACAAATACAGGATAATCTCATTTATCTGTGGTACATAAAATAATTCTATTAAGAAATATAATATAGTAAAGGGATACCTAAATCACCTTTGATTTCAGAGCCTAGTGAGGAGAAGGACAAAAAAGAGCAGAAATCAAGGTGGGAAGAAAGTAGATGAGAAAGGGAACCAATGGAGATATAGGGGTCTGGATTTCAGTTATACTGGGAATGTGGGAGAGTAGTACAGTTATACATCTGAAGCTCAATTCAACAACTAAAATATATAAGATATAAGCTGAAACTACCATGTTTTAATGTGTCTGTAAGGTAGCAAGCAGGGGATTGGGGAAGTGGTTGGGGTTGAGGGATATTAGATTATGGGAGCACTGTAATGAGAGCTCACACTGGTGGTGCCATTGGTGTTGAAATAGTATATGCCTAAATTCAACTATCAATCATTTTGTAAAAAAAGTTCTTTATTTAAATAACAAATTATAAAATAAAACATATATTTATTGCACATACAGAAAACAGTGAGAAAAAGTGGCCAAGGATACAATTTTTAGAATGGTAATAAAGAGAAGTGAAAATGATAAGGTTCTCTTATACAATCTCCTGTCCAGTCAGAAGTCTAGAATCTTTATCAAAAAAGTCTGTCTTGGTCAAAAGAGAGAAACGATTGACACCCAAAAGGGTGTTGCATACTCCAACTTATAAACCTTGGGTTAGCCATTTTGCTTTCTTAAAAATATAGTCTGTATATTTTTTCTATTTGAAGGAATGTTTTGAGTTTTTATTACTTGACTACTTGGAAATAATTTTTTATGACCTACAGTGATAATAAGTTGTGTATGGAACTGTTTTGAAAATCATCAGAATATGTTTGAAAATGTTACTGAGCTAATAAATAATTATGGGTTTGATAACAATTATTTATCTATCTAGCAGATACAAAGACCCAGTAAATTCTTGGGCAAAAATGAAGAGTTTTATTATTAGAAAGAGGAAGAGAGAGGCTACTAGTAAAGGTAAGATGATATTACCTGAGAGTTAGAACAAGTAGTTAAGAGTAGAATCTGACTCTGGTTTGATCTCCAAAACCACATATTGTCCCAAAGCCCAACAGCAGTGATCCCAGAGGTAAGAGCCAGAGTGAACCCTGAGCACTACCTAGTATGGCCCTAGATCAAAGCCAAAAAATAATTATTTCAATCATCTAATATCAGAGAAGTGGGGTGAGAAATCTCTTGTAGACTACCTCTTTTTACTAAAATCTCCCTCTAGATTGTTTTAGAATTCAAACATTTGTTGTAGAATAGTTCTAAAATAAAATAGTCTTAAAAAAAGCATGCAAATCCTAGAACAGTGCACATAGTTCTTTATAAGTATGAACTGAAGAAACTATATTATTGTATGTTTTCATATATCTAAAAATTAAAAGAATTCCCCTGAGAGAAGATGAAAACTGTCAATTGTTTAGGTAGTTTTAGATTGTGGTTGGCATTGAATCTTCATATAGGCAGCTGTTGCTCATATTAACAATACAAAGAAACGAATGGCCCACTCATTTCCCTTTGATAACAGAGATTTCACTCTATGTATAAAAAGAATCTCAGTAAACAGATTTCTTTGCTTCTACAAGAGTCCAGAAATTGTCTTTTGCTGTTTGTTTTTGGTTGGTTTGGGAAAACTTCATGCTCTTTTATTGCTCTAAAATTTTTAGGTGATTGGCTTGTGGAGAGTTTTTACCAAGCTAAAATTTCTAGATTGTTATGTTATGCTGCTTCTATGCTTATTTTATTTTTGCATTGTCTAAAGTCATCTTATGTAAAGCTACCTTCTCATTGGTGAAAGCTTAGGGGTTTTAGGTAGATAAATTCAATGTACTTGGACTGGATCTGTCTTGAAATAATTGATTGGTTTTAAGACTATGCCTTTGGGTTGGTAGGAATTTCAATTAGATTCAATTGGCATGGGTGCCACACTCCTTGAAAAACTCCATTTAGGAACTCTTTTTTGTTTTTGTCATTCTATTTTTTGAAAATTTGCTTTCAGTTTCCTCTAGTTATCTTGACCTGATTGCACCTTAATTTGATTTTTGTCTTAAAAAAATGAAGGAGTAGAGAGTAGTAGAGAGGAACAGGCAGATAGATAGGATGGGGAGCTCTACTGATGACCTCTTTGAGAAATAATACTAAGAAGAAATTGCCTAGCCCAAAGACATAAAATTATATCCCTGTGAGATTCAAATAGGAAGCTCCTTGGAGATGAAGAAAACGAATCATTCCTCAAATGCAGATACTAAAATAGTACCCAGAAGGAGTGAAATCACCTTAGAACCAGAAAAAGAGTAGTTTCAAAAAGATCAATAAAAATTATTGCCAACTGTGTCTCCAAAACAAAGCATAACAAAAGAATATAAAGGGACCAATAACAAGAAGCCAATACCTTTTCCGTTGACAGCAACCAGATTAACTTTTAGGTATGAAGAGAACTGCAAATTAAGGCAGGATGAAAGAAGTCCACTATAATTTATTAATGTTTTTATATTCTGGCTAAGGGGGCAGAGTAGGTGGTGGGTGGTAGGGAACCTGGGAACATTAAAAGGAGGAGAGGTCACAGTGGTTCTGAGATTTGTGTTGGGACATTGTATGCCTGAAACAATTTTATTATGAATAATTTTGTAAATTAGGTTATCATAACAAAAATATTTTTAAAAAATTTAGATATAAAATAAAATAAAAGCATGTGACCTGAAATATACTCTCAGCTTTTTCTCTCTGGACAAGCCTGTGTCCCTTTTGAACATGGATACAGCTCATCTCTTTCTCTTTCTTCATATTATCTCTAAATAAATTTCTTTAAATAAACTTATTTTACTTCATTATTTTATCTGCTCCTGAAATTCTTTTCTGTGGGAAGGCAACAGACCTGAAATGCCTCTATTGAGGTCAGGACTGACTGTCTTTTTTCTGGAAAAAACAATTCCTGTTTCAACCCAAGTTCACAGAGAACCAAGGTGTTTAAAAAGTGGGCTCTAAGCATACATTGACAACTGCTTTCGTGCCTGATGGGATTTGAGTGTCTGTGCTATGTACATATTCAACAGATTTACCAGTCCTAATCTATGCCAGGCAATTCTTTTTATTAAAGTATAAGATAAAAGACTATTGAAGAGGACTTAACCCAATTAATTGTGTCTTGAAAACAGGAAATTTTCTATGGATTTTAAGGAAGAGGGAAAAAAAATAACATTGAGGTTGTAACTAAAATCCACACAAGCACACACCACAGAAATGACCTGAAAGTTACATAGGAGCTGAAGGCAGGAAGAAATGACTTAGAAAGGGATCCCTCACCCCACCTAAAAGTCCAGATAAAAACTATTGCATCAATATTTTGAATGATATTTTCAACACTTTAAATAGAGATTCCCAATAATCTGATCCACAGAAATGTAAAACAAATTAATAACTTTGTTTTTACACTGTTGATTTATGGTGAAGTAAAGTAATTCAATTACCTCACTTGGGAAATTGGAGATTCTTGGGTCTGTTCAGCATGTAGGGCACTTGCTTTGCATGTAGCAATCAGGGTTTGAAGTCAACATCTCATATGATCCCATGAACACCACCATATGTATTGCCTATACATATATTCAGGAGAAAATCCTAAGCATATTTAAGTGTGGCCCAAATATAAAAGAAATAAAAGGAGACTCTTAGGGAGAGTATGCTTCCTTACTCAATTTTCTGCTGAGGGAGATTTGTGACACTGGTGAAGGGGGATGTTCTTTACATGACTGAAACCCAACTACAATCATGTTTGTAATTAAGGTGTTTAAATAAATATTAAAAAATAAACAAAGAAAATCTTTGCCATATCATCTTCCTCTATATTTTCTTTCCAGTATTTCACTTGCTTAAAATACTCTGAAATAACAAGAAATAAGTCTTCCCAATAAGTCCTTTGAACCACATATAGTGATAAACAAGTTTGATTGAGTTCCTAGGAGAAATTCATATTTGGTGAACAGCTAGAAAGATTATATTATTTTTGTTTAACTAGATTGAAGTTTAGGGAATAGTGATCACTAACCCTGAATTTTAAAAATTTAAATACAATTTCAGAAGTGTTTTTACTTATTTGTTTTTAACAAAGACTTTTCATTGTTGATGGTAGTGGTGGTTGTTACGCTTTGTATTTTAAATGAACATGATATTTTAAATTATAACTCTCTCTCCTACGTACTAATTGCTAGATAAGTACTGGCACAGTGTTGTAATTTAAATTAGAGAATATCAATCAAAAGAACATGCTCTATTTTTTTAAACAATATTACTATCTCCTCTAGCTTAGATTATTTTACCTTTGAAATAAAAGATTTATCCTCTGGTTTAAAAGACACCAAAAGTGAGAGTGAGAATGAATGAAAGAGAAAGAGAAGGAAAGACAAAACGTGTGCATTTAACTCAACTTTTGCCTCGAATTACAACTCTGCTGTTTACCAAAATCAGTTTATTTCTGTTTGTTTTACTGTCTATCTGCTGAAAATCTATCTGAATCCAAAGAAAATGTGAAACATGTGATCTAAAATAGTTTGAGAAAGGAAAAAGGAAACGTGCTGTTACATGTTAAAACGGGTCCTGTGGTAAATTGTATACATGCACCACATCAAAAGTAAATTGAAGTTAAAATAAATAATGTTACACTGAAAGTTGAAAGAATCTAGCAAATCATAAAGATGCTTGTATACTAATTGAGAGTATTTTAATTGTTAAAAGATTGAGAGGAATAAACATTGTAGATGGGAACATAGTGCTGAAAGATGAGCACCAGTTCTGGTTTTCCTTTCTAGTGGCTTGGCAAGGAGGCTCTCTGCTGATCTCCACTCTTGCCTTCAGAAACAGAAGCCATGCTGTTCAAAGGATTAATCAGTGGCCCATACACAGCAGTCTTGAGGACATATGCATCCGCAGTATCAAAAACTGGTACAGAAAATCTGTGTCCTACATTGTTGCTGTTTCACATTTCAGTTACTGACAGGTAGGATCTAGGGTTTGGCTAGTTTATGTCTGTCTCCTATGTCTGCAGAACTATATGACCCTACCAACTTCAGATATTTATTTCTTCTGTAACTGAGTCACAGTGTAATGAAATATTAAACTGTTCAATGCTTTTTTTATTCTGGAATTTCTCTTTTCTTTCCTTTCTTTCCTTTCTCTTTTCTTTTCTTTCTTTTCCCTTTCTTTCGCTTTCCTTTTATCTCCTCCTTCTCCTCCCTCCCCTCTTCTTCCCACTCCTTCTATCTTCACCTCCTCCCTTCTCTCTCCATTTATTTCTTTTCATATAGGTATAACACCTGACTGTTTAGATTTAGAAGGTATTTCAGCTCAGTTCCCACATGTTGCACCCAGTAGTGTTTATGGAGTCATATGGAACCAGGGATTTAAAACATGCACTCAATCTCTTTACAATGCTTCTCCAGATCTGTTTTGTTTTCTGGCTTATGTTTATCTACATTATGTGGCCAACTGGCTCAAAAATATCTTCATTTAAAAAGGGATTTATTTGAATCTGTCTCTAATTTTACTGAATTTATGTGCTTTTTACATTGATTTATAATGCTTTATAACAAAACAATATCTTAATTCTTGAATTGTATTTAAAAGTCTTCTGGGTGGGCCATAGCAGTGGTGCAAGCAGTAAGGTGTCTGTCTGCCTTACCCGTATAGGACGGACTACAGTTTGATCCCCCAGCAAGCCATATGGTCTCCCAAGCCAGGAGCGATTTCTGAGCTCATAGCCAGGAGTAACTCCTGAGTATTACCGGGTGTGGTCCCAAAACAACAACAACAAAAAGTCTTCTGTGATTTCATTTCCGTCGGGTTTTTGGTATCTTTTAAAACAAAGTATTTTGTTCGTTTGCATTGTCCAATTTTATATTGGACTATTTTGTATCAGATTTTTTATCTTTTTCAATGTCTGCCTTTATCTTCATTCACCCTCTTGGAATTTATTTTTATGTACATTCAAGGAAATTATATTAAAAAGAAAAATAATTTTATAAATAATTGGTTAAATTAATAAATGATTAGATATAATTGGAAATATCTAGCATGCACCTTTAGTATGTTGAGTTGAAATATATTATATATAAATTAAGATAAATATTGGTGGGCCCGGAGAGATAGCACAGTGGTGTTTGCCTTGCAAGCAGCCGATCCAGGACCAAAGGTGGTTGGTTCGAATCCCGGTGCCCCATATGGTCTCCCGTGCCTGCCAGGAGCTATTTCTGAGTAGACAGCCAGGAGTAACCCCTGAGCACAGCCGGGTGTGACTAAAGATAAAATTGGTATCTATTTGTTACGAACACTCACAAATATTATCTTCTACTTGAAAAATAGAAGTATTCATTACAATTATATTATCTTTGATCAAATCTTTAGTTGCCAAGAAAATAAATCCAATGGTATAGGTTTGCTGGATACTCAATCATTTATGATTGTTACTTATAAAAACACTGCTGATATTTTATAAACCAATCATTTTTAAAATAACTCCATGTTTGGCTTAGGGATTTTGTACTTTAAAAGACCAATTACATAAAAATATAAAATTTAAGTCTAGAACTGTTGTGTGACCAAGTCTTCTCCTATGCATATTTTGTTGCTAACTAAATCAAAGTCATACATAAATCTGGGACTAATTTAACAAAATATGTCAAAAACTAATTATTGTTTTTTTCTACACTTCAGCAGAAATTCAAAATAGAGGAATAAGTTAACCCCAGTATTCAGTGACTAAAAGTCAGGACACACAGTTTCATTTCTGAATGATATAACCACTTGCTACTTACTCATAAGCATGAAATAAGAGGAAATGTTAAAGCCAATCACAAAAGGAAACTAGAAATAACCCAAACTTCCTCAGATCCTGTTATTTTTTATTCTAATAAAGAACTAATATTCTAAAAGTTCAAGGAATTCTAGAGTCCAAAATACCATTCTTGGTTGTCTCAGATATTATTTATTAGTACAGTTTATATTGATCCAACTCCCTGAAAAAAGATACCTACCTTCCATTGATAATAACAGTTTCTATGTTGCCTTAAAGAAAAACTAAAAACAAAAGTGAAAGGACTTACAAAATATTCACAGTCCTTTGATTCTAGAGCTCAAATAATTTTGTCTGATTATTGAACAGACTAAACAATCTGGAGTGAAATGTTGGTGGTTACATGCATGTCAACTTACTTGATACAAATAAAAATATATTGCAAGTAACATATACCTCATATTGATTCAACAGTTTTCCTCCTCTTTATGCTAAGTTCTGCTTTAATTTTCATTGATACTTTGTTAGTGCTAATAAAAGACAGAAGAGTCGTCTCCCTCCAAGCTATGAAAATTATATGAAGTTGCATCTGTAAATATATCACTCTTTGAGTGATACAAAATGCTAACGTGCATTGGGATTGCCTATAGAGCCAGGTTTGAATAACATATCATGAAATATATACCTCTCTTCACTAATGAAAATGGAGCCACATTTTCCTGTTCTTTCAACCACATGGGCTATGATTGGTGTGTGTTTGTATATTACATTACTATTTGATTCCATAATAAGAACCAGATGAGACAATTTTGGTTTATTGGTTCTTCAACTTCCAACATGACTTTTGTACAACTAATAAAATAAATAAAAAATATTCCCTTGTGTTTTTTCTTATAAAGTACATTTGTTATGTAAAAGATAAATACTTACTAGTCAAAACATGATCTGGCATAAGCAATATTGTCTTTATCTTCTTATTGAATAGAAACAAAGTGTATATATTTATTAGATTTCTAATATCAGTTTTTTTATTTTTTATTTTATTATTTTATTTTATTTTTATTTTTTATCTTTTTTATATAATTATCTTTATTTAAACACCATGATTACAAACATGATTATAGTTGTATGATGACAGTCATGTAAAGAATGTAAAGAAAGGTGGGAATGTTTCACTGGTGAAGGAGGGTGTTCTTTACATGACTGTAATCATACAACTAATATCAGTTTTGTTGACACCAAGTTGAACTTACATATAAAATGTTAAAATTTAATTAAAGATAGCTTGTTTATGTTAGCATTTTGATGATAATTTTATAATATAATTACCAATGAAAATATATTTGTATGGAACACATATGATAAGGAAAGTAAGTAGAGTGAAAAGTTGCAAGTCTAATTGGTACCTCCTGATAATTTAAATGTATCTACTTCAAAGTCATCTCCTAGAAAGTGCTACTAGCACTGATCATTTTCTTCTGACTGTAAAAGTTCATTCAAACATGCTATCATGTGGTCCAGTGGATGCCATTTACTGACTTTAGGTCCAGATTTTTAAAATCAAATAGCAATGTAAATTTAAATGATTTATATGTAAGCAATGCTTCCCTAGAATCTCTAATTAATCATCTGCTTATGTAGTTCTTTCACTTTAGAAAATTTAAGAGCCTGCTCATGAGTGTTCTCTTTCAGTATACAAATGATAACTAGAGCAATATATTTGAACTAATATACAGCAGAAATGGGTTTTCTGTGTGATTATCCTCTGAGGAAAGAATCAGCAACGCAGGATCACATCTGCTAAAGCATCCATGAACTTTTGTTGGTCTTCCATCAAGTTATAAAATGTATCAGACAAATAATACCTTTTATATCATATTGTCAGAATTCTCAAGTGGTCAAGAGAAGGTTTCACATAGTACTATGAATGTACAGAAAACAAGTGAACATTTGAGGAATTAGTTTTCATTAAAACAATGCAATCTTGCAAATAAAAGGATACAGTACAGAAGATTTAAATTATACTACATAAGACTTTTATTAAATTGTTGCAAAAATTTACAAAGCTAAGTTTAACAGTGATTTTTTAAAGAAAAGATATCTTTCCATGTTGTTTTAATAAATTTTGGTAAAGAAAATTCTATTCATTTAATCTCTTCCATTTGCTGACCTGATCAGTTTCTATCATTCCAAATTGAGAAATACAGAAGGCAAAAATAAAATCATTCTTCTACCTGAATCTTATAAAACATAAATATTTTATAAGTGTGAACATCTGTTTTCAGAGCAAAAGTAGGGCATTTATTCTTTAAAGAAGACCAAAGACATTTTTGTTATCACTGTCATAGTTATAATTGCTAAGATGTGAATATATGAAAATGATTAACCTAAGAATGATACAATTTATTGAGGTGATAAAATATTGCTCCAGTTCAAATTTTTATAAAATAAATAAATATATTTAAATATGTTATAATTTAATGAAAATAGACAAATAGGCCAAGAGATAAAAATAAAAGACAGTTGGGTAAACTGTTTGAAAGATTAGGTGGACAGCAAATCTAGCACAGTGATAGAGCTCATGATTTGAATGTCTGTAATCCAGACTTTAATCTTGGGGACCCCCCACGTACACTCAAATTAAGTAGAAGGAAGAGGTTTAATTTGAGACATTTCCCACTGCTTCGTGGAGCAAACTCATCAAATGAGTCTGATAGACTCTGAGGATTACTGTTGACCCATCTGTGGCTTCTCAGAGTCCAGGTCAACTTTGAGAGACTGGAAGTAGTACACACAGGGGAGAGCAATGTGATATAGTTTCTGTGTTCCAAAAATTTCTCTCCCTCACTCAACTAGTCAACAACAGCCTTTCACAATTCGGTTCTTCTCTATTTAATGTGAGGGTTAAGGTCATTGTTAGGGCACAGTGAAGAAATGTTGAAGCTAAGACTGTCTGCACCACACCTGGGCTGTGAGAAAAGGGTTTCAATTTCCAGCCACTGAATCCTTTACCTGCCTGTCCTCACCCTAGTGTACAACAAATATAAAATTAAATTAAATTGTTCAGCGTTGTGGACTACCAGGATCAATAACACATTCCTGAAATTCATGGAAACTTTTAGAAGAAAAGTAAGCAATAAAGACAAATATTTCTTATATCTATAGTTATATCTATAACTATATAGTTAGGAATAATCATAAAGTTTCCCATATTTAGTTAGCTTCAGAAGTGGAGGCAAGTTTGGAGGTGAATCTGTAAAGGCTGTAATTTCATTATTAGTTAATTACTGTTTGGGGATAATTATTGAGATTTATTTTGAACTACTTATAGATATCCAAATTACTAAGAAGAAAATTAGCAAATATAAGCAGTTTCTTGTCTATAGCTTAGTCACATATGCTCTTTATTAATAGGACTAATCAGTTCCTTAGAATAAAAGATACATGGAATAAAATTTATACAGTTGTGGAAATAAACAGAATAGGTGTTTTATTTAGAGGTTCTGAACTCCCATTTCAGAGAACAAAAACTTAAATAACTAAATCTTAATTATGGAATTAACAATAAAGTAATATTTTATTGTTATTAACATCATTATTTTATGAATATAATAGTAAAATGGGAATGATGGGAATAACAATAAAATAATAATGAAAGTAACATCGATGGAGGAATATTGACACTGGTGGTAGGATTGGTGCTGGAATCACTATATGTCTATAATTCAACTATAAATAACCTTGTAAATCATGGTTCTTTAATGAAATGAAAGTATATAAAATAATAAGTTACCATTGACTTAGAAAATTTTATGCAATGAACTGCCTTACATATAATAGCTTCCCTATCTTTATTACATCCTTATAACTATTTTAACATGCTGAGAAAATGATTTTTTTATATTTACCCAATAAATTGAACAGTCCAAATGTACTCACAGAGCTCAATAACAGGGAGTACTATTTCCTTGTACAATTTAGGAACATGCTAATAAGTGTCATTGAGACACATGGGTTTCTTTTTTTTTTTTTATAATTTTTAATGTTGACCATATTGGCTTACATATCTTTCACAGTAGTATTTTAGGTACATATTAACAGGGGAATCAGGGGAATACCCATCACCAAATTTGTCTTCTCTTCACCCCCATTTCCTTCCTGCAACCCCAACCATCACCCCCTGGGCTGCTAGAGTAAGTGATCTTCTCTGTGTCTAGCTTACTACTAGTAATCATATATCTGTTTGGTCCTGGTGCCCTCCCTTGTTTCCCCCTCTATTTGAGAGGCGGAGCTAGATAGTTCGAGTTATGTGGTTTTGTTTGAATAAAAGAAAAGCAATAGAATGGGGTAAAAAATCAAATACGCTGAAAATGGGCGGAGTCCTTCTAGAGGCTTTCAGCCTCAGTTTGAGAGAGGACAGGAAAAAGGTAATTGAAACACCGCCATAATACAGAAAGAAATATCAAGTAAAATATCCAGTGAGCACTACAGCAATAAAGACAAGCACCACACAATAGTCTCGGTCCTGAAATCCAACCATCCATTCCATCCAAACACATGGGTTTCTATGAGGTTTTTAAAACTTTTAATTGTTTCAATTCATTAAACTACTTCATCATGCTAATTAAAATTATTTTTACTTTTTTTCTATTATATTTTAATTTTCTTTTGCTCCCCACTTTTTTTTTTTTTTTGGTTTCTTGGGCCACACCCATTTAATGCTCAGGGGTTACTCCTGGCTAAGCACTCAGAAATTGCCCCTGGCTTGGGAGGATCATATGGGACACCGGGGGATCGATCTTTCCTTGGCTAGCACTTGCAAGGCAGACACCTTACCTCTAGTGCCACCTCGCCGCCCCCCCCCACTTTTTTTTTTAATTTTGGCCCCTTTTCTTATTATTTGGGCAACACCTTTCAGGCTCAGATAACACTCCTGGTCTGTGCTTAAGGGACACTCCTGGTGATGCTCATATATATACATATATATATATGGATCCATACATTAAGCAAGATGGGCTCTTATAAAATCACCCACGTTAAGACACTTTAAAAATAGATGACAAGGAAAAGTCCACTTTAGAAAGAATCCATAATTTGGACATCACTATATTACATATAAGGCAAAAAATAATTATTTATGTAGTAAAGTTTTATGAATACTAGTAAGCCTGTATTCATAAAATATTTTCTCCAGACTTAATAGTTCAACTAATGAAGTATAACATATTTAAATTTCTACCAATATTAATACCAAACACTAATATTATTTAAGTTGTTTTAACCAAGCAACCAATATTAGCTTCTTAAAAAGAACACATCTAAAAAATTGTGTTTCTTTTTTAATCTCCTCTTTTCTTAGTTTTCTAACAATTTGTCTATTAAAGAAACATGTATATTGTGAGTGATAGCAATACATCTCTCTATATTAAAATCTTAAACCTACACTTGGAGGCTGGAATCTAATGTTATATTTTGTGACATAGACAAAAAATACTATGAGCTTTTAAAAACTTTAATTTTGGGGATATTTTTTTCTGGATAACAATGGAAAAAAATCACATACACAAATGTGTATGTGCACATTTACATAAGGAGCATACACAAATACTTTGTACATTTTCTTAGGAAGGAGAATGGCAATATAATATTAGTTACAGTACTTATTACCAGAGTATTTTTCTATGTCTTACCATATTCCTATATCATTCTGATAGTCAAAGAAAATTGGAAGATTTTAGAAACTTGCTTTCATTTATAACCTGCTGATTCACCTAGATCAGGTTACTGGGAAGAAATCCAAGTCAGACCTCCTGACCTACCCGAAACAGCATGAAGTATGTCCTGCCAGAAATCCTGATTTCTGTGTACCTTACCCTGTCACCAAATATGATTTAGAGTAACCTTTAGAAAGTCAGGTATAAGGATTTAATGCTTTACATGTAGGTTACAGCTGCTTGACTGGCTTTTATAGTAACATAAGTAAGTAATTTATTAAATGGCTCAGTCATTAAATATACCAGACATTTAAAACATTCTTGTGAGGGAGGTGTCTTCGGGTAGTGAGAAGATTAGCATTTCTCAGCAGCAAGTATTTTTGACAAGATTAATGAGGCACAGGGCAGATGGATTTATTTCCCTCTTTGTGTATGCTCCCTAGTTTCCCTGCCCTTTCTTTGGTTGTCTTTTCCTCTGTGGCACCTGCTGTTTCTGACATGGATGAGATGCCAAAACAGCATTCCTTTACTTCAACACTCTTCACACCTTCTTCCCTCTTCTTTCTCCACAGGAATTATTCCTTTCTCCAGTTCTGGGACTGGCAAGGACATTATTTCAGCTTTTCGTAAGAAAGAAAAGTCTAGCAACCCTTTTCACAGTAAAATAAATCATAGACTATAAACAAGATCAAAAACATCTTTTTGGAGCTTCTTTTACATTGGAAAAACAGATAGGAGGTCATTTACAAAGTACTGCCTGTATTTTCCTTCAGAATTATCACCGTCTCTGTGGTTTCCATTTCTTTGATACAACGTTGAGGTTTCCGTTTTCTTTCTTAGATTCTCAGACATCGAAGACAGTATCCTGTGGGGTTTTTTTGTTTGTTTGTTTGTTTGTTTTTCTTTTATAGATAACTTCTTTTCAAAAAGATTTATATTGTGCAGAACAAAAACAAGGATACTTTGATTTAACAAAGACTCTAGCAATTTTTGCTTCTGTTTGGCCTTTCAGCTTAATTTCACTTGATGGCATCATTAATAATTTTCTCTCTTTGCGGGGGGGGGGGGGCGGTTGGGCCTAACTTGGTTGTGCTCAGGGGTTACTCCTGAGGTTTTTTTTTTAATTTATTTAAACACCTTAATTACATACATGATTGTGTTTGGGTTTCAGTCATGTAAAGAACACCACCCATCACCAGTGCAACATTCCCATCACCAATGTCCCAAGTCTCCCTTTGCCCCACCCGACCCCCGCCTGTACTCTAGACAGGCTCTCCATTTTCCTCATACATTCTCATTATTAGGACAGTTTTGACAGTAAACCTCCTTGATTTATTTCTGTTCTTCAATAAAATACTTTTCACTATTCCATCACTGATTGTAAAATTTGATTTAAATCTTCCATAGATATTTTTTTTTTTTTAATTTTTTTTTTATTTAAACACCTTGATTACATACATGATTGTGTTTGGGTTTCAGTCATAAAAGGAACACCACCCATCACCAGTGCAACATTCCCATCACCCAAGTCCCAAATCACCCTCCTCCCCACCCAACCCCCGCCTGTACCCTAAACAGGCTCTACATTTCCCTCATACATTCTCAATATTAGGACAGTTCAAAATGTAGTTATTTCCCTAACTAAACTCATCACTCTTTGTGGTGAGCTTCCTGAGGTGCGCTGGAACTTCCAGCTCTTTTCTCTTTTGTGTCTGAAAATTATTATTACAAGGGTGTCTTTCAATTTTCTTAAAACCCATAGATGAGTGAGACCATTCTGCGTTTTTCTCTCTCTCTCTCTCTCTGACTTATTTCACTCAGCATAATAGATTCCGTGTACATCCATGTATAGGAAAATTTCATGACTTCATCTCTCCTGACAGCTGCATAATATTCCATTGTGTATATGTACCACAGTTTCTTTAGCCATTCGTCTGTTGAAGGGCATCTTGGTTGTTTCCAGAGTCTTGCTATGGTAAATAGTGCTGCAATGAATATAGGTGTAAGGAAGGGGTTTTTGTATTGTATTTTTGTGTTCCTAGGGTATATTCCTAGGAGTGGTATAGCTGGATCGTATGGGAGCTCGACTTCCAGTTTTTGGAGGAATCTCCATATCGCTTTCCATAAAGGTTGAACTAGACGGCATTCCCACCAGCAGTGGATAAGAGTTTCTTTCTCTCCACATCCCCGCCAACACTGTTTATTCTCATTCTTTGTGATGTGTGCCATTCTCTGGGGTGTGAGGTGGTATCTCATCGTTGTTTTGATTTGCATCTCCCTGATGATTAGTGATGTGGAACATTTTTTCATGTGTCTTTTGGCCATGTGTATTTCTTCTTTGTCAAAGTGTCTGTTCATTTCTTCTCCCCATTTTTTGATGGGGTTAGATGTTTTTTTCTTGTAAAGTTCTGTCAGTGCCTTGTATATTTTGGAGATTAGCCCCTTATCTGATGGGTATTGGGTGAATAGTTTCTCCCACTCAGTGGGTGGCTCTTGTATCCTGGGCACTATTTCCTTTGAGATGCAGAAGCTTCTCAGCTTAATATATTCCCATCTGTTAATCTCTGCTTTCACTTGCTTGGAGAGTGCAGTTTCCTCCTTGAAGATGCCTGTAATGTCCTGGAGTGTTTTGCCTATGTGCTGTTCTATATATCTTATGGTTTTGGGGCTGATATCGAGGTCTTTAATCCATTTGGATTTTACCTTCGTACATGATGTTAGCTGGGGGTCTAAGTTCAATTTTTTGCAAGTGGCTATCCAATTGTGCCAACACCACTTGTTGAAGAGGCTTTCCCTGCTCCATTTAGGATTTCCTGCTCCTTTATCAAAAATTAGGTGGTTGTATGTCTGGGGAACATTTTCTGAGTATTCAAGCCTATTCCACTGATCTGAGGACCTATCCTTATTCCAATACCATGCTGTTTTGATAACTGTTGCTTTGTATACTCCTGAGTTTTGACTCAGAAATTACTCCTGAAAGGCTTGGGAGACCATATGAGATGCCGAGAATCAAACCCGGATCAGCAGCATGCAAGGCAAAACGCCCTACCCTTTGTGCTATTGCTCTCGCCCACTATCTCTCTTATTTACAAAAGTCTTCTAAATATGGTTCTTACTTTGACTAAGCACATTTCTCACATAGTGTAAAAGCTAATGTAACAGAATTTTCCATTTGTATTTTTGGTATCTGGCCAAAAAAATGGATGATACCAATTTGGTAAATTTGGTGCTGTGGTGATAACCAGAAATATAAAGATGAGAGATTGGCTAAATCTGTAGCTCTTGTGTGGACATTTCTGAATTAGATGGCAGCCTGGGATCCTGTAAAACTGGGAAAGTAGCAAAAACATTTAAAATATTGTATTTCTACAGTTAACATAGATGCTTCAAGTATATTTTTAATATTACGATTTGTAATTTTGAGCTTACATTGTGGTATTGACATTATCATTCTTGGTTTGACTATAAGAAAATAACTTGTGCAACTATAGATATGTAAGAAACACAAAATCTAAGAAATAGATTATATGATGCAAAGAGTGTCATGAGAAAATTTCAAATTTATTAAGCACTTCTCAGAACCCTAGTAAACCAGCTACACATTTATTTAAGGGGTCATTTAAGGGGTGTTCAGTAATTCCTAGCCAAAATCACAGTGAACTTTTTATAGTTATATACACCAGAATGGAGGGTGATAGAAAAGTAAAGTGCAAGTAAAATTATCTTACTTAGATTTACCAAAAAGGCCAAGTAAAAATGGAAAATTGGAAAATGATCAATAATAGAATATAAATTAATTATTTAATTAACAAAAAGATGTCACTATTCTCAAAGGACTGTTTAGTATGGTTAAGCATAAGAGATATGAAGGTAGGGGCCAGTGAGGTGGCGCTAGAGGTAAGGTGTCTGCCTTGCAATCGCTAGCCAAGGAAAGACCGTGGTTCGATTCCCAGATGTCCCACATGGTCTCCCAAGCCAGGGGCAATTTCTGAGCGCTTAGTCAGGAGTAACCCCTGAGCATCAAATGGGTGTGCCCCCCCAAAAAAGAGTTATGAAGGTAAATATAAAAATATGAATAATCATAAAAATGGACACTGTGATGAGGTAAGCACTTTAAAAATTGAAGAATTTAAAGCTATCAATGGAAAACAACTTAAAAGGGAGGCTAGATTGATTAGTATAGTAGGATGTAATAATTTTGAAAATTGTGAGAAAACAAAAATTCTCAGTTTTTTTGGTAATGGGAATTATTTTTATATATCTATTTATCTATTTGTTTATCTGTTTATTTTAAGGAACATCAGGTTGTACTTAGGGTTACTCCTAGCTCAATGCTCAGGTAGTTTTTGGGAAATAATATGCTGTTTGCATCCAAGTCAAGTCCTTTACAATGTTAATGAAATTATTCTTAATCTAGGATAGGCTGAATATATAAAAAGAAATTACAATTTAAGGTAGTCAGGAGATTACTGAAAAATTCCTTTGATGATTTTACTTTAAAAATGCTTCTACTTTTTTTTTTTTTAAGTTTTGTTAAAAAAAATTTAATCTATATACCACATTCTCCTAACTTCAAATAGCCCTTTAGGTTTTTTGTTTTGTTTGGGCAACACCTGGCAATGCTCAGTGGTTACTCTTAGCTCTGTACTCAGAAATCATTTTTTGCAGAATCCGGGGACCATATAGGATGCTGGGGATCTAATCCAGGTTAACCACATGCAAGGAAAACTCCCTACCCACTGTGTTATTACTCTACCTCCCTTTAGGGTATTTTTTCATTCATCCCAAATACTTAGTCTTGGATTTTTCATTCAGGAAATACATTATTTAAATAAGCATTTCCCAGGTTTCCTCAATAGAACAAGTCATTTCTTAGTCACCTCTCTAGAGTTTATGTCTTTAAAGGTTGTGAAAACTTACTCCAATAAGGTTCTTTGCTGTTCACATTTCTTTATCGCAAATATGATCTTTAGAATACAGAATAGATCACCTGTGTATTTAAGTTCCTACTACAGAGTATGATTATTATTCACTAAATGTGTATTTGATGAAATATAAGTTAAAAGAGAGGTATGGTTTTAGGACTAAGGACTATTGAGAAATAAAACGTCTCTATAGAGGGTTAGTGATAACTTTGGAAATAATGACATGCATAGCATGTCAAGACTATACATTTGATTCCAGTATCAGATGGCTCACCAAGAAATAGCTGCTATGGCCCCCATAAAAAGTTTAATATAATTTCAGTTTTTAATAGAATAGGATTAATTGATATATCAGTGAATAACTTGATGAAACTCACTGTATGAGGATAAACTTTTTGTCACACATTAACATCCGAAAGGTTTATCTTATTTGGTAAAATATTCTCTGCTTGGATATATATTATAAAGGAAAAGTAATTCACATGGGATATATTGCAGCTAGTTCTCATGGAAAGTTGTGAAATATCTTCACCTCAAAATTTAAATTTTCATGTCTGAAAATGGATTGGTTTCATATTTGTTAAAGTCTTTCTGTAGTGTCAGGTATTGTGATAACTTTCTTTTTTCAGAGAAAAAAAAACTTATCTCAACTGACATTCTCTCCCAGGTTCTAATCTCTTCTAAATTTGTGAAACTTTTTCTTCTCTGCAGGCACGATTTTTATTAATCTCCCCCTCCCAATAAATTCCACTACACCACAGGTACCAGGCATGAAGACTAAAAACCTTGGCATCTTTGAGACCCTATTGTGAGATTTACCCTGCTTTGTTTTGTACTTCAAGCTCAGCTAAAAAATATTAATATGTTTAGAAGACTATTAGTATAAACCTGAATAATCAAAAAGGGGCCCAGGGCTCTGTTCTGTAGACAACAATAATAATAATTAAACTTGGCTTCTTTGGTGTCTGAATTCCAACTGGGACAAGCTCAAAGCTTTGGTTTATCATCACAAAAGAACCACAGAGCCCTCAAGAGCCCTTTCTGGTATTCCAAAGAAAATTCTAACAAGGCAGAAACTTTTTCTTCAAGTTTTTTTTTTATTAAAAACAAATAAAAGCAAACACAAACACATTCCAATACAGAAGCACTTCTGAAAAGCCACAAATCCACAAGGTTCCAAGCCTCAGGCTAGTCCAATCCACTGCTGTAAAATGCTAGAAACAATTTAAGCCTGCGTGGGTCTGCCCCACGCAATAATCAAAGATGACTGCAATACTGCCACATTGACTCTCTCCTATATTACCACCTACCTTTGTTTATGTCTTCAGAGTTTGAATTTTCTTCTTTAAAAAGTAATTTCAAGTTTCTTGCATGTTTTTGGTAATTTTAAAGTTGCCATTCTTATTCTAACTCCTGTTCCAATCTAATAGCACATATGCTTTGTTTATCTGTATGGTGGCAAGACAATTTCATGATCTGCCCACAGCTTACAAACTGATCAGTGGGGTCTGTCTCCATGGTGCCGTGACTAATGGACATCTGGAATAGTCAGTTGTGCCTTTGTGAGGTTGAGCCATGACTTGAACTAAAGCTATAATGTGAGCAGTCATTTGAACTTCCCTGCCACTTGCTGGGTAAAAAGGCACAGAAGGAGAAGAATAATCTAATATATGGAGAAAATTTTCCATTTATTAGCATACATATCCCATCATCTTATGTTATGCTTTTGTCAATTTAATGGTCTAGTAATATGGGAATTTATAATTAATTGATTGAGCTATATATGTGCTGCATTACAAGATTCATACTATTTTGTCAATGCCTAGAAACTCTTCAGGGGAAATTGTTAAGCACATATAAGGAATACAACATAACTAATTACAGTAGGTTTCTTTTCCTTTTTGGGGGGGCACACGCAGTGACGTTCAGGGGGTTACTCCTGGTTATGCCCTTAGAAATTGCTCCTGGCTTGGTGGACCATATGGGACGCTGGGGGATCAAAATGCAGTCAGTCCTAGGTCAGCTGCAAGGCAAACGCCCTACTTCTGCACCACCACTCTGGCCCCAGTAGTTTTTCTTTTAAGATATTATGTCAGTATCAGAACAGACTAGTTAGTTCAAGGTAATATTAAGGCAAATATATCAACTTGTTTTTATTTTAGTGGGTAGTACAATTTATAATTATAAGCATAATATTTTTATTAATAAGGGTTGCTATGTATAGCACTATAGTACACACTTAAATCTGTTTATTTACATATGAGATAAATATATTATTGATCTTCATTTATATATAAATAAGCTTGTGTATATAATGATAATGTAATTTTATACATTCTCATCTCTTATAGATTAAAAATTGGGAATAATTTTATATTTAATCTATTATTGAGATTCAAACACACTAGTGTACAGTGATGGTGGGTTACTTTACCAAAATTATATTTTAGAAGGATCTGAAGTTCCCTGGGAAGGAATTCTCTTGGAGTAGTATAAGTCAGGAACAATGAACTCGACCCTGCCACTTACTTCAATTACTAGAGAACAATAAATATATGAAACTATCTGAAATCAATATTTGAAAACAAACAAAAGACACTGGGACTCCCAAAAATGCTGCTTGGGGCCATAAAACAGAGAAAAACAAAGGAGTGGGGCAATTATTCCAATTTGTCTTCCCCTGACTTTTGAGTAATAAAGAAAAGGTAAAAAAATTGTATTGCTGACAAGATGGTTTTAGTTTACAAGCCTCTCCAATGTGGAGAGGTGGAGCTCAGATAATAATTTTAAAGCTTTATGTGGTACAACCAAAGTTTGATAGGAGTGGTATTTTTAAATATACACTAGAACCTCTAAATACTTGTTCTGCTCATCACTGTGTTTCAGTTGCATTATAGCCAGTCTGTAACAACAAAAACCTACAGCAATAATTTTAACTCTAATCTGAAATGTGTTTAAATAAGTAAAAGAATTTATTATTTTAAAACATCGTATTTTGGAATTAGTCTCTTCTTTTATAGTAATAATTGAAATTGTGATTGGTTAATTGCTTTTATTTATTTATTTGTTTGTTTATTTATTATTTATTCTTATAGTCTTTATTTACTCCATGGCCAGTCTCATTCAGCTAGTAAATTAAGTCTAAATCTGCCTGACTCCAGGGTCTCACATTAAGTTAAACAGTATCACATTAAATTAAAATAGTGCCTTTAAATTTTTTAAAGTAGCACAACAGACTGCGTAAACTATTAAAATGCTTACTATATCTAAAGAATTAACAAAACCACATGCACACAATGTCCCATATCGCATACATTTATTTTACTTTTTTGCTGTCCAATACCACAATCGTTTAGATGAGAAGATTTGGCTCCACTACAGAATACACACTAGAAGTCAAGCAACACCCAAGGCACCATGAAGGTCATTATTCTTGTGGATTTCTTTTCCACCCACAGGGACAGCCATATCAATTTTTCTATATGTTTTGAAGAGCTTAGCCACATGATTTTAATCATTTCTCCCAGGTGGTTCTTAGAACTTACATGGTGGCCTTATATATTATCCAAGCAAGAACAAGTTCCAGTGTGATTTGATGAATGAGCAGGAGACCAGAATCGGAGATCTGAAATTCTCTTCCCAAAGGAGTAATAGCTTTACTTTCTATTGCTCAGGGATCCTAGGGAATCTGAATATTGGGAAATAATGTTACTTATAGATTTGTGAGTTGGACCACAATCCGAGATTATGCAATGTGTTTTGCTATCTTTATAAATGTTCTGGTTTGGTCGAAACCTGAGCTATATTTTTTAAATATTCTTTCCCTTTTATTTTAACTACTTATGTATTTTAATAATTCAATTATCTTAATATCAATTTATTTCAAGTTGCTTTATAATAATCCATATCTACTTTAGAGTAAACATTCACACATCCGATTATTTTTCTTGGAAAGCAAACAAAAATAAAATGCACATACAAAAAGTTCAGGTTGGTTCAAATCTCAAAAGCCACAGGTTTCAGTAATTCTAAAGTTGGATGATAGTTTTTTTCACCCAAGGATGTGACCCCTGTGTCATCAAATGGCGTAACCACATTAACCACAATTTAGCCTAGTTCGCTTGTAATTTTTTAATTGACTTCAAGAAAAACTTTTAAAAATGTAAACACGACTGAATTTCTCTAAATAATGCAATTAGATTTATTTTTTATCTGACCACTGAAGATGTCTCTCTTTTGCTCTCACTTTATATCCATGCAGTAAAGAATATGGTTTTCTGGGTAGGAGAAATTGTTTCCTTTTCTTTTCTAATATTTTATTGTAATGGACATTTCCCAATTGTTTACTCAAAATATATTTATTTATGAAGTCTATTTGTCTCTGCTCTAAGTGATTATTTTAGCAAAAAAAATAATTCAGCTAATACACAGTATTCTGTAATTCAGTAATTTTCCAGGCAGGAACATTTATTCAATGATTTGAAGGTAACTATGTAAACTAAAAGTAAAGTTGAAAATTTAAAGTATTATAAAGAACTACCTTCCATGGTCATGTTAGACATTGTTAATAAATCAGGTATTCTTTCCTATTGATGTACTTAATTTCTGAACTTTGATCATGGTGACCAAAAAGCCAATACTAAAGGCAGTGTTATGATAAATAAAACAAAACACTATTCTATATTTATTACATTAACAGGAGAAATTACTAACCATTAAATATGCATGATGAACTGAAGTAATAATAATACATAAATTATATTTGTTTTTAGATTGTTTTTTTATTTGTGAATTTCCTTTTCTCATTCCTAGAATAAGAAAATCAGATATCAAAACAATATCTACACAGTATAGTAAAAATTTAGATCTATCTTGTTTCCATAAATAATTAAAATAGATGAAAATGGTATGTCAGAAGAAGAAGATACAGAGGATTGGAGACCAAAATAACTTACTCCCCTAATTCTGCACCTGTTGCCAGCACTCTGACATTGGCAGATCCATTTTTTCATTTGCCCATTCATCAAACTAATATTCAGGAGCAATCACTATGTGTTTTCAAAGGTCTTGGCTAGCTTATTTGAAAAATGAGATGCATATACTTCTTTTAACTTAAAATGCAGAATATAAACAAGGCTGCGATTTAAAGATAATTCTGGTACTTGAAAATTATTTTTTGAGGAATAATTTTTTCAATGATTTAGAGTCTCTAAATTAAAATAATTATAAAGTCATTCGTCTTTTTAATTTTAAGTGTGTTTTCTAGAAATTATTTACAGAGTATTCTAACAAGTATAGACCTAATTCTTTTTCTTTTTAATCTTTTTTTAGGTTTATATTATATCATTTGGATTAATGCATCTTCTCTCTTGCATTAACCTAGACAAAAGTTTAGAAACACTAAAAGTTCTCCAATATTTTTATTATATTCTTATTTCTAAATAATTAACCTTTATTTTTAAGGTTATGAAACCTCACATCTGTTAGATTTACATTCCACCAATGTCCTCAGTCTCTATCACCCACCTTCCGCCTTCTTGCCTCTCTCCATTTTTATCTTTTTGATACTGTGGTTTGCACTACTGTTAATGAAGGGGTATGCATCATGCATTTCATTTTACCCCTTTTAGCACCTCATTTTTGTCTAAAATGATCATTTCCAAATATCACAGTTGTCCCTTCTCTACATTAACTGCAATACCACCATTTATGGCAAGATATATCAGATATATAAGATTATAAATTGGGGTGTGTATGGTGTCTTTGATTTTGGTATGAGGGTGATGTTAACTTTATAGAAATTATTTGAAAGTTTTTCTGTTTCTTAAATTTATTGGAAATAGTAGAAAACTATTGGATTGACAATGTCTTCCTTAAAGTGTTTGAAAGAATTCACAGGTGACTCCACTAGGCCTCAGCTTTTGTTTTTGGGAAGTCTTTTAATTGGAATTTTAATTTCATTAATTGTGATTGGTGTATTCAGGTATTGCAGGTCAACTTTTTTCAAACTTGGGAGGTTATAGGCATCCAATAATTTATCTATTTCTCTTCATTTTCTTGTATTTTGGCATAAAGATTCTCAAAGTAATATCTGGTTACCCTTTGAATTTCTGTTGTATCTGTAATAAAATCCCCTTTTCATTTCTGATTCTGTTTATTAAATTTCTCTCTCTCCTCTTTCTTTTTGAGTCTTGCTAAGATTGTGTGTGTGTGTGTGTGTGTGTGTGTGTGTGTGTGTTTGTTTGTTTGGGGGCAACACCAGTGATGCTCAGGGGTTACCCCTGGCTATGAGCACAGAAATTGCTCCTGGCTATGAGCTCAGAAATCTCTCCTGGCTTGGGGGACCTATGAGACGCCAGGTGATCAAATCTTGGTCCATTCTAGGTTAGTATGTGCAAGGCAAACACCCTACTGCGTGCATCACCTCTCCGACCCAAGTCTAGCTAAGATTTATAGAGCTTGTTTTCAAAGAACCAACTCTTGCTTTCATTGATATATTGGAGTTTTTTGGTGTCCAGTTCTTAATTTCTGCTCCAAGTATTATTATTTCCTTCCAACTGCCTACTTTCAGCTGATTTCATTGCTTCATTTCCACTATCTCCAACTGTGCCATTCAGTTATTTATTCAGGCCTTTTCTTCCTTCCTGATGAATGCTTGCAAGCTATCATTTTTTCTCTTACTATTACTTTTCTGTGTACCACAATTCTGATAAAATATGTCTTCTTTCTCATTTGTTTCCAGGAATATTATAGTTATATATCTTTGATTTCATATCTCACCACTGGTTGTTTAGCAGTGACCTGTTTAATTTTCAGATATTTAAAGTTCTTTCTCTATTTCTGTTTGTAAGTCACTTCTTTTTTTTTTTTTTTTTTTTTTTTGGTTTTTGGGCCACACCCTGTGACGCTCAGGGGTTACTCCTGGCTATGAGCTCAGAAGTTGCTCCTGGCTTCTTGGGGGACCATATGGGGCGCCGGGGGAATCGAACCGCGGTCCGTCCTAGGCTAGCGCAGGCAAGGCAGGCACTTTACCTCCAGCGCCACCGCCCGGCCCCTTGTAAGTCACTTCTAATTGACTGCTTCATGGTCAGAGAAGATATTTGATATGATTTTTATCTTCTTCATTTTTAGAGGTATGTATTATTGTGCAGCATTGAAGAATGTCCCATGTGCATTGGAGAAAAAGTATATTATGTTTTTTAGGAATTAAAAGTCCTTATTGGGGAGAGATAGCATGGCGGCAGTTGCCCTGCAAGCAGCCGACCCAGGACCTAAGATGGTTGGTTCGAATCCCTCTGTGCCTGCCAGGAGCTATTTCTGAGCAGATAGTCAGGAGTAACCCCAGGGTGTGGCCCAAAAACATAACAAAACAAACAAACAAACAAACAAAAAAGTTCTTTATCTACTAAGTCTGGCTGGGTGGAGTATTCGTGGGAGTTCTCAATAATAAATAAGCAGGCAAACTTACCCAGTGCTGTTGTGCGACTCATCAGAGAACTCGCATTAATTGCTTGAGAAAAAAATAATTCTGATGCTAACTTTAAGGGTAGCTATGCAAAAATTTTCCAGGGAGCTTCTGAGCAATATGAAGAATTTCTGGAGAAAAAGAGGCTATCCAGAGGCATATTAAAGACACAGCAGCACAAAAACGTTCCTGACAAAACGTTAGGCTTTGACAATGCCAATGAAAGTTTTCAGGCTATATTAAATTCCAATTAGGGGAAGAGAATGTTGGACTCACTGACATGGTGGCTCTGCAAGCTGAAATTTTCTCTATTATTCGTTCCTCCCCTATACCTGATGCCTACGTGTTTTATATTGATGAGTCATCAGCAGGAAAAGGCAGTATCATTGGTCCTTCATTGACGACAACAGTTCCTACAAAAATTACAAGTCTGCTCAACAAGTGGAACTTGCTACTTTATAATAGTTACTATCAGATGTTTCAGAGTCATGCAAGGTAGTAATTGAATTAGCTTACATGGTAGTATTATTTCCAGGCATAGTAACTGTCTCTTTAAATGCTCAGAACCAGGTTGCTCAAGATTTGCTTTAGCAATTACAAGTCTTTTTGCAAAAAGTTTCTGAGTAAATTTTCATCACTGACATAGGAGCTCATTCTGATCTTCCAGGGTCTACTTGGTCAAGGAAATTAAACTGCTGACTGGTTAGATATGGCAATATTTAAGTCACCTGCAAAAGAACATGCAGTGCTGCATAAAAAAAAAGCCCACTGCCTGCATGTGAACTAGTATATTCTATTAAGACAAAACGATGTATGAGGGGCCCAAGAGATAGCATGGAGGTAAGGTGTTTGCCTTGCATGCAGAAGGATGGTGGTTCAAATCCCGGCATCCCATATAGTCCCCCGAGTCTGCCAGGAACGATTTCTGAGTGTAGAGCCAGAGTAACCCCTGAGTGCTGCCGGGTGTGACCAAAAACCATAAACAAATAAAACAACAACAACAACAACAAAACGATGTATGAATACTTCACTGTGGCATTACTTACTACAGTCAATGTCTAGAAATAATGTAATAACAGAAATGTGGCTGTAAAAATCTTGTAAATACAGCAAAATACTACTTTCAAGAAAAGCAAATATTTTTAAATTTATTTTGTTTAGCTTTTGTTTTTGGACCACACCTAATGATGCTCAGGAGTTACTCCTGGCTGTGCGCTCAGAAATTACTCCTGACATTGGGGACTATATGGGATGCCGGGCTATCGAACTGTGGTCAGTCCTAGGCTAGCAAGGGCAAGGCAGATGCCTTACTACTTGTGCCACTGCTCTGGCCCCAGACAAGCAAAATTTTATCATGATTGAAACTTGTCTGCTGAGATAAGCAAAATACATCAGACCAAAAAAATAGACAAATACTCTCACTCTTTTGTGGTAAATAAGAAAACAAAGCACTAAAACTTACAAATCACAATGGTAACAAATTCTTAGATTCTAACCACAGAATTGAGATAATCAAGGGATTAGAGATTGTGCTAACGGTACTTGTGCAGATAAGACTTCAGAGAACTTGTGCAGGAATGGAGGAAAAGTAGGACTGTAATGTAACTGTGTGATAAAATTGAAACCTCAAAATAAAAATCTATGTACTTATGTAAAACAATGGAAACTTAATTAAAAACAGGAATGGAAATATTTCCTAAATTCAGTAATAAGTTTCATATAGGTTCTGATATATCCTTAAAACTGGCCAAATGTCTAGAAAAATGTGACAGATGTAAACTGACAGTAAAATCATTTATAAGCCATGTGAAGTAAAAAAGTCTATAACAGTATGAAGCAATCTATATAGAAATTATTAATTGTATGATATATTTTATATTGACAGATTGTTCTATAAATATTAAGTGATGTAAGAGATAACAATTGCTTTTTGGGACAAAACATAAGAAAAAAGACATGGGTAAAAGAAATATCTTTCACCATAACATTGATTTTACTATTTGATTTAAAATTTATATAGCTTGTACTTTATACATTTAAAATTAATTAGATAAAAAATTAAATATTTTCTGTTTTGGAAATTTCATTGATAAATACTGCAAAATAAGTGCTTAATATCCTTTTATTTTATTTATTTTTTGTTTTTGAGCCATGCTGGTGATACTCAGGGGTTACACCTGGCTATGTGCTCAGAAATCACTCCTGGCTTGGGAGATCATATGGGATGCTGGGGATTGAACTGAAGTTAGTCCTAGGTTAGCAAGTACAAGGCAAATGCCCTATCGCAGTACTTCTAATTATCTCTAAGCACAAAGAGGCAATATCATTCTACTGCTTTAAGAAAAATTGAATACATAAATTAACTTATAATTATATATGTATATAGTATATATATGTATATGTATATGTATATGTATGTATAGTATATAGTATGTGTATGTATATATATGTATATATATGTATATAGTATATATATGTATATATGCTAAATAGTTCATATATGCAGTTATGAATTTAGCCTCAGATTCCCACCTTTTTCTACTTAGGATTCTAAGGGTTCCTCTCCAATTTTCAAGAATCCTTATCTAAATGACATAGAATGTGCCTTATTCTGATAAAAGGTAAAAATTATATCATTTTAAGCATGTATTAATGTTATTTTAAAAAATTATAAAGTAAAATTAAGAGAAATGAGTAAAGGGCAAATTCACATAAAAAGTAGAAAATGAGTCTTTCATCTATGTTTTTTGGTAATTTACATTCTGATTAAATTCAAAATGTCAAATATAATTCTTTTTTTTTTTTTGGTTTTTGGGCCACACCCTGCAGTGCTCAGGGGTTTACTCCTGGCTGTCTGCTCAGAAAATAGCTCCTGGCAGGTACGGGGGACCATATGGGACACCGGGATTCGAACCAACCACCTTTGGTCCTGGATCGGCTGCTTGCAAGGCAAGCTGTGCTATCTCTCCGGGCCCCAAATATAATTCTTATACTCTGACATTTTTCATCAAAAACGATCAGAGATACCAGAAAGCAGCTTTTGCATTCTTATAACTGGAACACATTGGAGTTCGAGATTGTAGCGGTCTAGCCAAAGCATTGATTCTTAAATTTTGAACTGACAATTGAAGATATCTCTGGTCATTTTGTTTGTTTGTTTTGTTTAGTTTGGTTTGGGGCCACTCCCGCTCACAAATCACTCCTGGCAGGCTCAGGGGACCATATGGGATGCTGGGAATGGCACCTGGGTTTGTTGCAGGTTGGCCTCATGCAAGGCAAACACCCTATAGCTATGCTATTTCTTGGGCCCCATCTTTGGTCTTTTGACCAAGAATATTTAGTGTCTTAGTTTGTCTAATTCTGAGAATACTTGTGTAGAAAGAAAGTTTTCAGACAATCTTCTCAAGTGTATTACAAATGCAAATGCCCAAGAGAAATAAGCCCATAACCAGCTAGAGAGATTAAAACCTCTATGAGTCTTAGATTCACTAAGAAAAGATAATTTTATCTTTATTTACTTTATATAATTAGATTATATGAATGAAAACTTAAAATAAGAATGCTATTCTCACTAGTGTGATATAATCTTATTGTTTTGGTTTGTAATTCTCAGTTAATAGTGACAATGAACAACTTTTTATAAGATCAGTGGTCATTTATTTTCCTGAGGAAAGGGCAGTTTATCTCTTCTCTCCATATTTGGATAGGATTACTGGTTTTTGTTGTTGAGTATTGCTAGTTATTTATATCTTAGATGTGAGTCCTTTATCCAGTATTTTTGCAAATTATTTCTACCACTCAGAGTAGCATCTTTATTTTAGCCTGTGTATATTTACACTGTGCATAATCTTTTAAATTGTGTAGTTCAATATTAGCACATTTTTACACTTTCATTAGAATGTTGACATATTATACATTATTAAGATAATATCCAATTTTCCTTAAAAATTGAAAAATATTTTGGTTATTATTTGTAGGAGATGGAGAGATAGAACAGCTAGTAAGACACTGGTCTTGTACATGATCCTCCCAGCTTCAATACCCAGCACCACACATGGTCACCTGAGTCCAGCCTGGAGTGATACCTGAGCCTAGAGCTAGATGCATGCTCTTAGCACCAGAGGGTGCCAAGAAATCCAAACAAACAAAAAAGTATATAGTTTAGGGGACCAGGGAAATGTACAAAAGGTAAGGTACTTGCCTTGTATGTAACAGACCCAGTTTCTAAGTGGGCACCCCATCCCCATAAAGTCCTCAGAGCTTGCCAAAGAGCCTGCCAAGACTAATCTCTGGAGTGCAGAACCAGATTTAATCCCTGAACACATCTGGGTGTTGTTCAAAAATAAAACAAACAAATTGTTATTTGTGTATTGTGCTTACATAATACACAATGTGCTTCTAATTTAATTCTTTCCACATGAATGATCAGCCATTATAGCTGAAGTATTTTAGAAACCCTCCTATATTCTGTTACTTGCAATATTGACTGACCTATATTATTATTCGTATATATTGAGTTTATTCCTAGACTACTTTCACTGTATTATTGGTCATTTTTAAAATTCCAGTTCATGATGTGTCTTGTTAAATAAAAATATCTTTTCCAGACATTTCCAGTCTGTTCTTGGGTCCTTAAACTTTTCCATAAGCTTTAAAAACTGCATACAAAATTCTTTAAAAATTATCATTCTACCATAGAGTTTAATCATAATTGCATTCACTGATGCATTAATTTGGCAAAAGCAGATGCATTTTAGAAATGAAGTCATCTGTCTATGAATGTAATGCAACTAGCCACTGATTTGTCTTCATAACAAAATAGTTTTTATCACATTTTGTGTCTTTTCTCCTTCTAAAATTATTTTAGTAGAAAAAATATCAAGATTTAAAAAGCACATTTTTCATAACCAGTATAGTGTCTATTTGCATATATTTGTAAAAAAATAAGTCAAAGTTTTAGTACAGTCATGCCAAGATCAAAAGTCTTATCAGATTATCTAAAAAGAATCATGGTTATGTGTTTTCACACTTCCTTTATAAAATGATCATGGGTCAACTTGGGTAAATTGCCCCATGCCTTAGAAACTGAGAAGTTTAATAAATTTGTCAGAATATGAAGCAAAATAATGAACTTTCATAAAAATCCAGAAGTTTTATTTAACTTCCTAAATGGTACATTTACTTCTTTGACAACATACTAAAGATATTTTTCTAACATTTTTAGAACCTTTAAAATGATGTTCAACTTGAACTCTAGAGCCATATTTAAAAGATGCTCTCAAATATATACAAACAGTATTTTATTTTTAGCAAATTTATTGATGTAAAACAAATTTTTAAAATAAGTGAAAACACAATTCAACATTTGCTTCAATCTTTAATATTACAATAATGATGACACTATACAGTTACTATGCCAGCACAGTATATCATTTAATAAATAAAGCACAACTGCATCTTATTTAAAAATTGGAAGATGGCTTCAAAGTTTTTGAAGTTGTGTTTTAAATCCATCAACATATGAACAGTATAGTTGACACAAATAGCATCTGTAAGACTAATTTAGAGAACTTGCTATAAGAACCATGAGAAATATAGACAAAAAAAATCTCTTATTTGCAAATGATACATTTTGTATTAGATAGGGAGAAATGAGACTCCCTAATTGGAACTGGCATCTGTTTATTTAATATTGTACATGAAGGAGAACTATGGAAATACATCTGGTGCTTCTAGCAACCATATAATGATCAGTGTACTCTGATTCTAAAGAAAAACAGAAGAGAAACTTGGAATTGAAAAGAGTAATATGATTATTCTCTCTCAACTAAGCATCTCCTTAAACATACCTTCTGAATGTGGTTGCTTTAAGGAGTATTTTCGACTATATGTTACTCAATCAAATCCCTTCTGCTTGCTTATATTTTTTAGCCTCATTGCACTTCACCATTATGATATGATCATACCTCGCTAAGTATGAAATGAGAGTACAAGATGCTGTGAGCTAAAGTTATTTAAGTTGTAGTTTATGTTTAATTTGTAGTTATGTTGCTACAAAATATGTGAGCTTCTAACATGAGATACTATGCAAACTAGACTCCTGTATAGGATTATTTACTGAGATTTGGAGTTACTTTGTTATAGTAGCAAATTTTAGTCTATTCTGATAGATACTGAAAAGCTGCAAGAACTAATATTTTAATTTTTTCAAATTTAAAAGACTACAAAGTTTTCAAAGTTTTGTTGAGGCCTAAAATCAGAAAAATTCTTGATTATTTTATTTATTATTTTTTCTTTCTTTTTTTTTGTTTTTTGTTTTTTTGTTTTTTGGCCCCACCCAGCCACGCTCAGGGGTTACTCCTGGCTGTCTGCTCAGAAATAGCTCCTGGCAGGCATGGGGGACCATATGGGACACCGGATTCGAACCAAACACCTTTGGTCCTGGATCGGCTGCTTGCAAGGCAAACACCCCTGTGCTATCTCTCTGGGCCCTATTTATTACTTTTTCAAAGTGCATAAAATTCTTTTCTACACATAGAGAATTGAATTCTAATGAGTTTACTTCAACAAGTAATCACATTATCACTTGATATATCATATCTATAAAGGAAACACAGAAATTATTATTACTTAAGATTTATTGACTCATAGACAATCACATGAACTAATGAACAAATTGAGACATAAAAGGGTGTTTGGAAATACTATGGCTCTTTAATGATTCAGAGAAATAGAAATAATTTTTGTTTGTTTTCTCTGCTGCCTCTGATTTGGTTCTAATGATTCTGATCACTTTTATACTGGGAATTTCTATTTTATGTTTCTTATTGTAGTTACCATATATAATCCTCATCAGTAATTGTAAAATGTGTCACATTACCTGCTGTTATTTGCATTTACAATTTAGGAACGACAAAGAAAAACTGCAACCCATTTATGAGAATAAGATAGTTAATATAACTTTTAAGATATAAAAACCAAAAGGAGAAACAAGTAGAAATAACTGTGCATCAAGTACAACCCTACATTCAATTAATTCTGAGTACCAATATATAATATCTTGATAATTACAGAATATAAATTTTTTGGTGTAGTTTTTGGGTCACACCCGGCAGTGCTCAGGGGTTTTTCCTGGCTCTGTGCTCAGAAATTGCTCCTGGCAAGCACGGGGGACCATATGGGACGCAGGAATTAGAACCAATGACCTTCTGCATGAAAAGTAAATGCCTTACCTCCATACTCTCTCTCTGGCCCCCAAAATATAAATGGAGACAAGCAACATATTCTCAAAGGCAGGGTAAAAAATAATAGACAAAAAATAAGCCAATATAAAGAAAAAAGAGAAATTAAGACAATCTTTACAAGTAATTTGGTATAGAGCTTTATATTATCAATATCAATGTAAACAAGTCATATCTCCCTAAAACTAAAATTTTAAGGGTTTTTCATTGTATTAAAATAGAATTCATATTACTTATTAGATACTAAAATTTCTCACTAAATCACTAATAATTGCCCAGAAATAAGCTTTTCCTATAAAAATTATGAAAATAAAATTTTATCATATTTTTTTGGCTTTTAGTTCAGTTTATTACTCAGAACTCTGTGACTTAGGATAAACTATCTTTTTATTTTTTTATTTTTTATCTTTATTTAAGCATGTTAATTACAAATATGATTGTGATTAGGTTTCAGTCATGTAAAGAACACCCCCTTCACCAATGCAACATTCCCACCACCAATGTCCCAAATCTCCCTCCATCCCACCCACCCCCACCTGTACTCTAGACAGTCTTTCCAGTTCCCTCATTCATTCACATGGTTATGGTAGTTCTCAGTGTAGTTATTTCTATAACTGCACTCACCACGCATGGTGAGCTTCATGAAGTGAGCTGGAAGTTTCAGCCCTCTTCTCATTGTCTCTGAGGATTGTTGCAAAAATGACTTTTATTTTTCTTAAAACCCATGGATGAGTGAGACTATTCTGTGTGTCTCTCTCTCCCTCTGACTTATTTTATTCAGCATGATAGATTCCATGTACAAACATGCATAGGAAAATTTCATGACTTCATCTCTCCTGATGGCTTCATAATATTCCATTCTGTATATGTACCACAGATGCTTTAGACATTCGTCTGTTGAAGGACATCTTCCTTGTTTCCAGAGCCTGACTATTATGAATAGTGCTGCAATAAATATAGGTGTGAGGAAGGGATTTTTGTATTGTATTCTTGTGTTCTTAGGGTATATCTCTAGGAGTGAAATAGCTGGGTCGAATGGAAGCTCAATTTCCAGTTTTTGGAGGAATCTCCATATCACTTTCCATAGAGGTTGGACTAGACGGCATTCCCACCAGCAGTGGATAAGAGTTCCTTTTTCTCCACATCCCCGCCAGCACTGATTGTTCTCATACTTTGTGATGTGTGCCAATCTCTGTGTGTGAGATGGTATCTCATTGTTGTTTTGATTTGCATCTTCCTGATGATCAGTGATGAGGAGCATTTTTTTCATGTGCCTTTTGGTCATTTATATTTCTTTTTTATCAAAGTGTCATTAAAATGGCAATACTCCCCAAAGCATTATATAGATATAATGCAATTTCTCTAAAGATACCCATGACATTCTTCAAAGAAGTGTATCAAACACTTATGAAATTTATCTGGAACAATAAACACCCTCGAATAGCTAAAGCACTCCTAAGGAAAAGGAAAATGGAAGTCATTACTTTCCCCAACTTTAAACTGTACTACAAAGCAATAGTTATCAAAACAGCATGGTATTGGAATAAAGACAGGCCCTCAGATCAATGGAATAGGCTTCAGTTTTTAGATAATGTTTCCCAGGCATATAAGCACCTAATTTTTGACAAAGGAGCAAGAAATCTTAAGTGAAGCAAGGAAAATCTCTTCAACAAGTGGTGCTGGCAGAACTGGTTAGCCACTTGCAAAAAAGCGAACATAGACCCCCAGTCAACATCATGTACGAAGGTAAAATCCAAATAGATTAGACCTTGATATCAGACCTGAGACCATAAGGTATATAGAACAACACGTCGGTAAAACACTCCATGACATTGAGGTTAAAGGCATCTTCAAGGAGGAAGTTGCACTTTCCAAACAAGTGGAAGCAGAAATCAACAGATGGGAATACATTAAGCTGAGAAGCTTCTTCACCTCAAAAGAAATAGTGCTCAGAAACAAGAGCCACCCACCATGTGGGAGAAACTATTCACCCAATACCCATCAGGTAAGGGACTAATATCCAAAATATACAGGGCACTGACAACTTTACAAGAAAATAACATCTAATCCCATCAAAAAATGGAGAGAAGAAATGGACAGACACTTTGAAAAAAAGAAAATTTTATCATATTTTAAGAACGAAGTAAAACAATCTGTACATTGTATCCAGTAATAGATACACAAAACAAAAATTATAACATTATTGCTATTTTATTTCTTTATTATTTCATGAATTTTATCTCATCTTTGTTTTTATCCCAACAGATCTCTATATAGGATACATTATTTACCGCATATAAGTTTCAAATCATACTATATATGACTCTTGTTTTAACAAGCATCTCTCATCTTTTGACTTTTATTTATATTACTACATTTTTGTGTTTTGTGCCACAGATATTATCATATTTTTAAACGTCATGTGCTTTCTTACATTTGATTGTCTACATTTCATTTTCCTACATTTGATTGTCCTCATCATTATAGCCTGTTTGATTATTTTACTAATCTGTTTGTAATTGTTTTATAATATTGTATTTGCTACCTGTTTTACCCAGTATAATCTCCAACATATTGGGAATATTTATCCTGAATCACCTTTTACTATATCCAGTATGCTTAGAGAAATACCTTGCATGTATATTTTATTTTTTATTTATTTTGTTTGTTTTGGGACCACACCAGGTGACTCTCAGAGGTTATTCCAGGCTATGCACTCAGAAATCCCTCCTGGCTTGGGGGCCATATGGGACGCCAGGGATCGAACCAAAATTCATCCTGGGTCAGCTGTGTGCAAGGCAAGTACCCTACCGCTGAGCTACTGCTCTGTCCCAACCTTTCATGTATATATTAAAGCAGATATTTACTTAATAAATGTAAATTTCACACATGACCAGATGTTCTAATTGCAATGAAGGCCAGAATATATTATTGTAAAGGATTAGATTACAAAATGAATATCACAAATAAGTAAGGAAACCTTAAAATTGTGCTTTATTTGCTCAATATTTGTCAAAATGTGTGTTCATACAAGTATTTTAGGATTATTACTGTCAGTTGGGACACATTAACCTATGATATACATATTCTTATTTGAAAAATATTTAAAATGATTAATATTGATCAACATTTTAGTATTTACAGAAAAGTTAAGAGATACTTATAAAAAAAGAAATACAAAGAAGATTCTGAAATAATGAAAGTGAATAGCTATCATAAAACAATTTGAAATGAAATGTGTTAAAATATCAAGTAGTCTTGACTTAGGCATAAAAGCATTTAACAAATACAGTGGAGAGTATTAATATATAAAAATATAGTTTGGGAGAAGAGTGTGAGCACATTGGATATGTATGATAAAGAAATAATACTTAGTATAAAATAAATTAATCACTACTTATATAAAAGCAATACTATTTAATTAAAAGATATTTGATTAGACACTTCCTATAAGAAGAGTAATACCAAAAGTAACAGAGGACTTGTAGGCAAATAAAGTTGATAATAATTTTCATCAAAAATTTATTGAATGTTACATGAAGCTATCTATAATTGAAATTCTATTTTACTTTAAATTGCCTTAACTTATACATTATTTTCTTACAAGTTATACATGTTTTTATATGTCACACTAAATCAAGTAAGGAGGTCATTATTTTAGCAAGTATATATAACTTATGACTATCATGTTTACTGAGTTTGCCTTGAAGAAACTGCTTGATGTAAAATATAATTGTGAGTTGCAAAGTTATGCTTTTGAGACTTTTTTTAGAATAATTGATGAGTTTAAAACCTTTATATTTATTTTTCTTTTGTATTTATGGTCTGGGATCTTTACACATTAAAATTTAGTAAACTTTTAATTATTTCATTAGTAGAGCCATAATTTGACAAACATTTTACTACTTACATTTATTATTATTATAAAACAAACCCTATTACTTTCTCATAAATCTATATAGATAAACTATTAAAAACAGAAACTAGTGAATATACATAGCAAATTTTACTAGTTATTAGATAAAGAAATAAAATAATGAGTAGACTAATGAAAATATGATCTGTCAAAATTTATATTCCTGGTAAATCTTATTCTCTGATATTTTTCTAAAAGTTATTATGGTATTATTTTTACCCAAATTGGAAAACAGCTTTGGAAAATTATACAAAATTATACAACTTTATTTAAAAATATTATTTTAATATTAATATGAATGTTTTGTTTTGTGCAAATGCTTTTCTTTAAGGTGCATTAGTTTATAGAAAATAAAAACAAACAAAACCCCTCCAAAACAAACAAACAATAAAATCCTGAAAAATTCTGTATCTATTTCACTGGTGATGACAAGTATGTTAATTGCTTGCAGATAACATCTGTTCTAGTGAAATCAAGATGCAGAGGCTGGGTTGGTTCTGTGGTGCTCCCAGCTTTCTAAAGCTTTGTCTGGGAGACCACTGCATGCATTTTACAGGCTCACCCGGCAGCTGGAGGGCTTTTGAGCTTTTTTGAGAAACTTCCAGCAACTGAAATAAAATCTGCCAGGAATCTTGGGTCATCGAAATGTCTCCCTTTGAGCAGTGGACTCACCTTTGAAGCTCCAAGATATCCACTGACCATGACGCCTGAGTGTGCTCCAGCTAAGCAAGTTCAGGGTGAGCTGTCGACCGCCTGCATGCAAGAGCAGGCCTCTGACTTCCTTCTGTGTTTACAGATCAGGGTGAAGGGCTTCACCAGAGGGAAAAGCGAAAGCCTGGTCAATATAATGTCAGATATAAAGAGCCCTTATGTTCAGCAGAACACGTTTACAATTTTACAGGGTTCATGGACTACAATTGCTTACCAGATGTGCCTATGTCGTTGGCTAAACTATGGTAATCATGATGGCTCAGGCCCCAATCTTTCCCGATTCTGTGCTAGTTTCCCCTTAAGTTTGTGTAGGCTCTGGCACACCATTCTTAGACAAGCCAGTATTTCTTACCAAATGACCAGTGTGCAATATTAGAGACACATGGAATGAAGCCTGAGTTACTTTCATTATTTGCAGACACAGGTAACAGTTTTAATAAGGTTGTGAATATAGGCTTCTCACTGGATTTAGAGGTCAGTTTACAAAGGTGTGATGCAAGAAATAGCAGGTGTAGGGGGATATATTTTGCTATAGCTTATACAGATGGGAATATATAGAAACTAAGTACAGTAAGCACATGAGGTGAGTGAGAGATTGGAGAGTAAATTCTAGGAAAGAAGTAAATTCAGTAAGAGCAGATACTAATTAACACAATATATTTACACTATAGAATAAAAAATGTATTTTAAACTTGTATCTCTAAATGTTAGTTTCTTGTTATCAATATGAGTTTGTTAAATATATTTCACCATGTTTTAAAATAAACCATTTTATATGCAAGTTAATGCTAAATTGCTTAAAATAGGATCATATGACCTTTAAATCTAGAAAATATCAGTCTTTCCCATGAATTTATTAGAGGACCTTTCTACATAATAAGCAGTATTAGAGAAAATTCGTGATGAAGAGTCCACATTCCTTCACATGTGGAAGCACTCTAGTCTTTTAAGTTTTCCTGACAGTTTCCTGAATTCTGCCACTGAATAGATAAAAGCAATAATTCTTACAGATATTTAGCATTAAACAAGATATATCTGTTAAAAGAAAGTGTAGACATAAATATCAAAACGTTTAACAGTTTTGTTCTCAGAATTACAGTTCCAGAACACTTGATATAGAACAAATTAAATATATTGACTGTTTAGTATATTGGGTTCTATCAGTTAAGATGGGAGTGAAGAACTCAGCCTCTGTTATTTGGTTGCTGATTCTTCCAATGCAAAAGTAAACTTTATTTTCTAGATTAGTCTATCATCAACAATAACTTTCTAGCAATAGATTAATGTATTCAAAATACTGAATGCGTTTATTTGAACTTAAAATTTTAAAACAATTTTAAAATCAAATTTGTAACTGATCTATATGTTTTCACCAATAGGGAAAAATATGTACAAAATTATATATTCAGATGCATAGTCGTTTCAATGTGACTTTTCTGACTGTTGGATAATAACACACTTCTGATTCACACAATTTCTGACTTTTGGAAGAGTATGCTTATTTTTACTTTTGTGGTTAAAATCTTGGCATGATGCATAGAATTATTAGTGGTGTACCTAAAGCACTTGGAATTTCTGCCTTGATAATTCTAAGAAGTGTATTGTCATTTATCTATCTTGGACGTATGACAAACGAAAGCTATTGACATTTGCAGGATGGTTCTTATCAATATAAGTGATTACTTTGTATACTTATGCTGTAATTTATGGATGACTCCTCAGTGGTCACAGGAAGAAATATGTATTCAGATCCAAACTATCTCTATAAAGCAAATGTCACTGTAAAGTAAGTCATATCAATATTTTGGTTTCCAAGTACATATAATATATTTTATTGGCATAGGATTAAAAACTTGGATGTGAAGCCTCAAATCATAAAATAGATGGAGAAAATATAGGTAATATAATCTATGATGATGTCTTTGGGGACTCCACTTTATTTGAAAGAGAAACAAAAGCAATAACAAGAAATGGAACTATACCATTCTAAAAAATAGTGTACAAAAATATTAAAAATGTTTTCTACTGAATGGGAACACATGTACTTACAACATAAAATACTTTCCAAGACATATATTGATATCATAAAAAACACCAAATGACCCTATAAACTTGACAAAAGTAGCATTTATGTTATTTATAATCTAGCCTAGCACTAATCTAGTGCTAGATTCCTGACACTTAATGGCCTACCTAGTTCTAAAGCACTGCCTAATATATCTCTAGTATTTTAGCACACTGAAAATGGTCAACAAAAATATGGCAGAAGAAATAAACAGAAAGCTCCAAAAAAAGTGCCTAGATTGCCAAAAAATAAAGTGCTCAATATTACTAATCATGAAAATGAAATAAAAACAATACTAAGATATCGTCACACCCATGAGACTGGCCAATATCAAAAATATCTTAAACAATGCATTCACAACAAAAACACATGCAGGTGATATTATGGAACTGTATACTTGCCTAATTCTAAGAAAAATAGGTTTCTCAAAATATTAAAATAAATCTACCATGACATGTATTCATTCTGCTATTAGTCATACATCTAAATCCAAATCTGCAATTATTTTCTGCAGTGACAGAACAAAATATTTCTTTAATCATCTATGAGTGTTGAAATCAACTCCTTATAGTTTATATTCATGTTGATATTTTGATATCCTTCAAAGAATTAAATATCTTCTCAAGACAAATTTAAATAGTAGAACAATTTCCAGAAGATTTAAAATTGATCAGTGGAATAACTATCTATGACAACTCTAACCTTACAAAGTGTGTTTACTTAAATAATATGAATTAATGAGAGAAATTGCTCCTGGATCTATTGACTGCAGTGTAGAATGACTGATTGGAGACAGAAAAATAACTTTATTTATACATCTCCATCAGTGACCTATGATAATCAGGTACATTGCTAAAGAGCTGCAATATTTTGAAAGGAATCCTTTTTTATTTTGAGTA